>NC_037672.1:33705084-34005084 GCF_003255815.1 Theropithecus gelada
TATTTTTTTTTTTTTTTTTTTTTTTTTTTTTTTGAGACGGAGTCTGGCTCTGCCTCCCAGGCTGGAGTGCAGTGGCCGGATCTCAGCTCACTGCAAGCTCCGCCTCCCGGGTTTACGCCATTCTCCTGCCTCAGCCTCCCGAGTAGCTGGGACTACAGGCGCCCGCCATCTCGCCCGGCTAGTTTTTTGTATTTTTTAGTAGAGAGGGGGTTTCACCGTGTTCGCCAGGATGGTCTTGATCTCCTGACTTCGTGATCCACCCGTCTCGGCCTCCCAAAGTGCTGGGATTACAGGCTTGAGCCACCGCGCCCGGCCTAAGCAGAAATATTTCAAATAAATAACCTAACACTGCAACTCAAGGAACTCAAAAAGCAACAGCAAATGAAATGAGGAAGATGGAGCAAGCTGGCTAAATAAAACTATCCAGTAATAGTTCCAACCACCCGAAAAACACAAAATGAACAACTATCCATGTAAGAAAGCACCTCCATGAGAGCCAAAATATCAGATCTCTCAAGAAAGATGGATACAAACAAGGCCAGACTGCGAAGACTGGAATAAATATCTAACACTTAAATGCCCAGACTTTGATTAAGGTCCATAAATTTTAAGAATATCCAGTAAAACATGACCTCACCAAACAGACAAAATAAGGCATCAGTGACCAATCCTGGAGTGATAGAGATTTATGACTTCTCAGCTAGGGAATTCAAAATAACTGTCTTGAGGAAGCTCAATGAGCTTCAAGAAAACACAAGAAAAATTCAGAATTCTATCAGATAACTTTAATAGAAAGATGGAAATAATTTTTTCAGAATCAGGTAAAAATTCTAGAGCTAATAAGTTCAATTGACAAACTAAAAAAATGGGTTTCAACAGCAAAATTGATCAAGAAGAAGAAAATAATGTGAGTGTAAATGCAGGCTTTTTGAAACTACACAGTCAGAAGAGAAAAAATAGAAAAGAACAATGAAAAGCACCCATGAGATACAGAATATAATCACAAAAGGGCAAATTTAAGAGATACTGTCCTTTTGTCCTTGAAGAAGACATAGAGGAAGAAATTGGGGTACAAGGTTTATTCAAAGAGATAACAGAGAACTTTCCAAACATAAAGTTATGAATATCCAGGTACAAGAAGGTCAAAGAAGACCGAGAAGATCCCACCCAAATAAAACGACCTCAAGATGTATTATAATCTAACTATCAAAAGTCAAGAACAAAGGAAAGATTCTAAAAGCATCAATTAAAAAGAAGCAACTAACATATAAAGGAGCTATGATACATTTTGCAGCAGACTTCTCAGCAGAAACTTTATAGGCTAGAAGGGAATGGAATGACATAATCAAAGTGTGAAGGAAAAACAAACAAACAAAAACTTTTAAGTAAAATACTGTATCCAGCAAAGCATGCTTATCTTTCAAGCATGAAGGAGAAATAAAGACTACCTCCAGACAAACAAAAGCTGTGAAAATTCATCAACACTAGACCTGTTTTAAAATAAATGCTAAAGGAAATTCTTCAGTCAGAATAAAAATATATTAATATGCAACAAAGAATCATTTGATGGTATAAAATGCACTGCTAGAAGCCAGTAGAGAGACAAATACAGAATGCTCTAACACTGTAATTTAAATGGATAAACCAAATATATATGTAGTTTGAAGACTAAAAGACAAACTTATCAAAAACAATAACTATAACAATTTGTTGAGAGATAGACAATAAACTAAAATACAGAGACTACAAAAGGTCCAGGCCGGGCGCGGTGGCTCATACCTGTAACCCCAGCACTTTGGGAGGCTGAGACGGGCGGATCACGAGGTCAGGAGATCGAGACCATCCTGGCTAACATGGTGAAACCCCGTCTCTACTAAAAATACAAAAAAAAAAAAAAAAATTAGCCGGGCGTGGTGGCGGGCAGCTGTAGTCCCAGCTACAGGGGAGGCTGAGGCAGGAGAATGGCGTGAATCCGGGGGGCGGAGCTTGCAGTGAGCCGAGATGGCGCCACTGCACTCAAGCCTGGGCCACAGAGTGAGATTCCATCTGATTAAAAAAAAAAAAAAAAAAAAAAAAAGAAAGTCCAAAAGTGGGAAGGAATTGAAGTGTAGAGTTTTTAGTTTTCTCTTGGCTTTTTTTTTTTTTTTCCTAGTTCTTTATTAGTTTAGAATAACTAGTTAAAATATGTTTTTGCAAGCTTCATTGTAGCCATAAAGCAATGATAATATATACATAAAAAATAATAAAAAGCAAGAAATTAAAATATTCTACCAGAAGAGAGCCCGGAGATCATGGTTGACAGGAGGCAGGACTAAATTGCAGCTCCCACTTGGACGGGCAGAACAGTGTGTGGAGACTCTCATTGTGAACTTTTGCTCCAGAGTGACTGCAGGAACACATTAGGAAAGCCAAGAGAACCCACAGATCCTCTAAAGGAAGAAGATTGCTCCTACAGGACCCGGGAAATGACTGAAATATTGTAAGTGCCCAAACTTCAGAAGTGGGAAAGGGAGATCCTCCACTCCTGAACACACACCCCCAAAGGGGAACCTGAAGGTCTAGATTAGATAAGGAGAAGATTTTGACTTTACCTAGTCAATTTAGAGAGCTGAGCAAAATACTGAGGTAGTGGACACAACAGGAAAATCCCCGTGGGCTCACTGGGTCTCCTAGCAAACCATTCCTGCCTCACCTCACAGCGGTCCTTGAAGAGGGTTGCCAGAGGCACTGGGAAAAGACCACAGGGAGAAGGAAACATCCAGCTAAACTTTGTAACAATTTGAACCACTCAAGAAGTCTCCTGGCCAGAACTTGGGAGAGAAAGTGAATCCAGTGTGCAGACTTCACAGGTGGGGGAAGAAGGAAAGCCCCAGATGGGAGGCCTGGGACAAGTTCTCAGCCTTGCTCGCCCACTGCCTGGAAACAGACTGGGTGCTTTTGATGGAGGCATGGTTGGGAGTAGGGCTGGCCCTTTGGGTTGCATGGGATCTGGGTGAGGCCTATGACTGCCAGCTTTCCCCCATTTCCATGAGAACCTGCATTACACAGCAGAGACAGCCATAAACCTCCTAGGAACATAACTCCATTGACCTGGGAACCTCACTCCCATTTCCCACAGCAGCCACAGCAAGACCCACTCAAGTGGAGTCTAGCTCATTCTGCCTAGTCCTGCCCTCACCTAATGGTCATTCCCCACCCACTCTGGTAACTGAAGACAAAGGGCATATATTCTTGGAAGTTTTGGGGCCCTGCCCACCACCTGTTCCTCCCCATACTATCACAGCTGATGCTGTCATGAAGGTGCCATCTCCTAGCAGGAGGCCAACCAGCACAAAAATAGTACACTAATTAACCAAAGCTAAGGACCCTCACAGAGTCCATTTCAACCCCCTGCCACCACCAGAGCAGGTGCTGGTATCCACAATTGAGAGACCTACAGAGGGTTCATATCAAAGGACTCTATGCAGACAGTCCCCAGTACCAGCCTGGAGTCTGGTAGACTCGCTGGGTGGCTAGACCCAGAAGAGAGATAACAATCACTACAGCTCAACTCTCAGAAAGCCGCATCCTCAGGAAAAGGGGGAGAGTACTACATCAAGGAAACACCCCATGGGACAAAAGGAACTGACCTACAGCCTTGAGCCCTAGACCATACCTCTGACAGAAACTACCCAAATGAGAAGGAACCAGAAAACCAACTCTGGTAATATGATAAAACAAGGTTCTTTAACACCTCCAAAAAATCACACTAGCTCAGCAGCAATTGATCCAAAGCAAGAAGAAATCCCTGATCTACCTGAAAGAGAATTCTGAAAGTTAGTTATTAAGCTAATCAGGGAGGTGCAAGACAAAGGCAAAGCTCAATGTAAGGAAATAAAAAACAAAATGAAACAAAAAGTGAAAGGAGAAATATTCAATGAAATAATAGCATTAAAAAAAAAAAAAAACTTCAGGAAACAGTAGACACACTTACAGAAATGCAAAATGCTCCGGAAAGTCTCAGTAATAGAATCAAACAAGCAGAAGAAAGAACTTCAGAGCCTGAAGACAAGGTTTTTGAATTAACCCAATCCAACAAAGACAAAGAAAAATGAATAAGAAAATGTGAACAAAGCCTCCAAGAAGTCTGGGATTATGTTAAATGACCAAACCTAAGAATAATCTGCATTCTGAGGAATAAGAGAAATCTAAAAGTGTGGAAAATATATTTGAGGGAATAATTGAGGAAACTTTTTCCAGCTTTGCTAGAGAATTAGACATCCAAATATAAGAAATCAAAGAACACCTGGAAAATTCATCACAAAAAGATTATCACCTAGGCACATTGTTGTCAGGTTTTCTAAAGTTAAGATGAAGGAACCTTAACAGTTGTGAGGCAAAGCACCAAGTAACCTGTAAAGGAAAACCTACCTGATTAACAATAGATTTCTCAGCAGAAACCCTGCAAGCTAGAAGAGGCTGGGGATCAATCTTCAGCCTCCTCAAACAAAACAATTATCAGTCAAGAATTTTGTATCCAGTAAAATAAGTATCATATATGAGGACACATACACTCTTTTTCAGAAAAAAAAAATGCTGAGAGAATTTGCCACTACCAAGCCAGCACTACAAGAACTCCTAAAAGAAACTCCACATCTTGAAACAAGTCCTGGAAACACATTAAAAGACAACCTCTTTCAAGCATAAATCTCACAGGACATATAAAAGAAAAATGCAATTTAAAAAGCAAACAAAAAAACAAGGTATACAGGCAAAAATAGCATGATGAATAAATTGCTACCTCACATCTCAATACTAATGTTGAATGTAAATGGCCTAAATGGTTCACTTAAAAGATACAGAATTGAAGAATAAGATAAGAATTTACCAACCAATTATCTGCTGCTTTCAAGAGACACACCTAACACATAATGACTCAAATACACTTAAAAGGCAAAGTGATGTAAAAAAGACAGATCATGCAAATGGACACCAAAAGTGAGGAGGAGTAGCTATTCTTATATCAGACAAAACAAACTTTAAAGCAACAGCAGTTAAAAAAGACAAAGAGGGCCATTATATAATGGTTAAAGGCCTTATTCAACAGGAAAAATATCACAATTCTAAATATATATGCCCCTAACACTGGAGATCCAAAATTTATAAAACAATTACTCATGGACCTACGAAATGAGATAGACAGCAACACGAAAATAGTGGGGAACTTCAATACTTCATGGACAGCACTAAGCAGGTCATCAAGACAGAAAATCAAAACAGAAAAAAATGCATTTAAATTATGCCCTGGAACAAAGGGACTTGACAGATATTTACAGAACATTCTACCCAAAAACCACAGATTATGTATTCCATTTAATAGCACATGTAACTGTCTTCAAGATAGTCCATATGGTAGTTCACAAATCAAGCCTCAATAAATTCAAAAAAATTGAAATTTTATCAAGCATTCTGTCAAACCATAATGGGATAAAACGTAAATCAACTCCAGAAGGAACCTTCAGAACAATGCAAATACATGGAAATTAAATAACCTGCTCTTGAATAATCATTGCATCAAAAATGAAATCAGGATGGAAATTAAAAAATTCTTCAAACTGAAAGACAATAGTGACACAACCCATCAAAATTTCTGGCATACAGCAAAGGCAGTGCTAAGAGGAAAGTTCATAGACCTAAACACCTATAACAAAAAGACTGAAAGAGCACAAATGGACAATCTAAGGTCAAACTTCAAGGAACTAAAGAAACAGGAGCAAACAAAACCCAAACTCAACAGAAGGAAGGAAATAGCCATGATCCAAGCAAAACTAAATGAAATTGGAAACAAAAAAAAAATATAAAAGATATATAAAAAATCCTGGTTCTTTGAAAAGATAAATAAAATTGATAGACCATTAGCAAGATTAACCAAGAAAAAAAAAGAGAAAATATAAATAAGCTCAATTAGAAACTTAATGGTAGATATTACAACTGACACCACAGAAATACAAAAGATCATTCAAGTCTACTATGAACAGCTTTATGCACATAAACTGGAAAATCTAGAGGAGATGGACAAATTCCTGGAAGGATACAACCTTCCTTAGCTTAAATCAGGAGGAATTAGACACTCTGAACAGACCAATAACAAGTAGTGACATTGAAATGGTAATAAAAAAAAATACTAACAAATAAAAGTCAAGGACTAGATGAATTCACAGCAGAATCCTACCAGAAATTCAAAGAAGAGTTGGTACCAACTCTATTGACACAATTCCACAAGATAGAGAAAGAGGGAACCCTCCTTAAATCATTCTGTGAAGCCAGTATTACCCTAATACAAAAACCAGGAAAGGACATAACTAAAAAAGAAAACTGTAGACCAATATCTCTGATGAATATAGATGCTAAAATTCTTAACAAAATTCTAGCTAACCAAATCCAACAACATATCCAAAGGTAAGCCACCATGATCAAGTGGGTTTCATACCAGGGATGCAGGGACTGTTTAACATACACAAGTCAATTAATGTGATACATCTCATACACATAATCAAAACCAAAAATCACATGATCATCTCAATAGATGCAGAAAAAGTACTTGACAAAATCCAGCATCCTCTTATGATTAAAACTCTCAGCAAAATTGGCATATAAGGGACATAAATCAATGTAGTATAAGCCATCTATGACAAGCCCACAGCCAACATAATACTGAGTGGTGAAAAGTTGAAAGCATTCCCTCTAAAAACTGGAACAAGACAAAGATGCCCACTCTTACGTCTCCTCCAAATTGGTAAGGAGAAAGTCAAACTGTCACTGTTTGCTGAAGATATGATTGTTTACCTAGAAAACCCTAAAGACTCCTCCAGAAAGCTCTAGAACTGATAAAAGAATTTCAGCAAAGTTTCCAGGCACAAAATTAATGTACACAAATCAGTAGCTCTTCTATACAGCAACAGCGACCAGGCTGAGAATCAAGTGGGGAACTCAACTCCTCTTACAATAGCTGAAAACAAAACAAAACAAAACAAAACAAAAACACTATTTAGGTGTATACCTAACCAAAGAGGTGGAAGACCTCTATAAGGAGGTCTACAAAACATTGCTGAAAGAAGTCGTAGATGACATGGACTAATGGAAACACATCCCATGCTCATGGACAGGTAGAATCAATATTGTAAAAATGACCATACTGCCAAAAACAACCTACAAATTCAATGTAATTACCATCAATATACCACCATCATTTTAGAGAGAATTAGAAAAAAAAAAATCTAAAGTTTATATAGAACAACAACAACAAAAAGAAAAGCCCACATAGCCAAAGCAAGACTAAGTAAAAGGGACAAATCTGTAGGCATCACATTACCTGATTTCAAACTGTACTATAAGGCCATAGTCACCAAAACAGCATGGCATAGGCATAAAAACAGGCACATAGACCAATGGAACAGAATAAAGAAGCCAGAAATAAACCTAAATACTTATAGTCAACTGATCTTCAACAAAGCAAACAAAAACAAAAAGTGGGGAAAGGACAACCCATTCAACAAATGGTGGTGGGAAAATTGACAAGCCACATGTAGGAGAATGAAACTGGATCCTCATCTCTCACTTTATACAAAATCAACTCCAAATGGGACACATACTTAAATCTAAGACCTGAAACTATACGAATTCTAGAAGATAACATTGGAAAACCCCTTCTAGATATTGGCTTAGGCAAGGATTCATGACCAAGAACCCAAAAGCAAGTGAGATAAAAGCAAAGATAAATAGCTGAGACTTAATTAAACTAAAGTGCTTTTGCACAGCAAAAGGAGCAGTCAGTAGAGTAAATAGGCAACCCACAGAGTGGGAGAAAATCTTTACAATCTGTACATCTGACAAAGGACTAATCCGGAATCTACAACAAACTCAAACAAATTAGCAAGGAAAATAAACAAACAATCCCATCAAAAAGTGGGATAAGAACACGAGTGGGCAGTTCTTAAAAGAAGAAATACAAATGGCCAACAAACATGAAAAAATGCTTAACATCACTAATCATGAGGCAAATGCAAATCAAAACCACAATGCGATACTAAGTACTAATGAAATTATTCATAGAAATAGGAAAATTTCTACTATTTGTAGAAAACCACAAAAGAATTCAAATATCCAAAGTAATACTAAGAAAAAAGAATATAACTGCAGACATCAAACTATCTCACTTCAAAATATACTATTAGGTTGGTGGAAAAATAATTGCGTTTTTTGCCATTAAAAGTAATAATAAAAACCACAATTACTTTTGCACCAACCTAATAAAAAACTTCAGTAACCAAAACAGCATATTATTATAAAAACAGACCCATAGAACAATGGAGTGGAATAGACAACATAGAAATAAATCCACTTATTTATAGCCAACTGATTTTTGATAAAAGCATCAAAAGCATACATTGTGGAAAGGACAGCCTCCTAAATAAATGGTTTTGTGAAAACTGGATATCTAAATGTAGAAGAATAAAACTAGACTTCTCTCTCTCACCTTATAAAAATAAAAACCAAAATGGACTATAGGCTTAAAGGTAAAACCCAAAACTATAAAATTACTAGAATAAAACATAGGGGAAATATTTCAGGACATTGGTCTAGGAAAAGATTTTATGTGTTAGACTAAAAGCGTGTACAACAAAAGCAAAAGTAGACAAATTGGACTATATCAAAATAAAAAGCTTCTGCACAGCAAGGGAACCATCCACAGAATAAAGAGCAATCCACAGAATGGAAAAAAATAATTGCAAAGCATTTGTCCAACATGGGACTAACATTCAGAATGGACAAGAAACCCAAACAATCTAAGAGTCAAAAAGCAACAACAACAACAACAACTACAAAAAACCCATTTAAAAAACAGGCAAAGGATTGGAGTAGACATTTCTCAAAAATAGACATACAAACAGCAAACAAATGTATGAAAACATGCTTAACATCACTAATCATCAGAGAAATGTAAATCAAAACCACAGTGATATATAATATCACTCTAGTTAGGATAGTTGTTATCAAAAATAACGAATGCTGTCAAGGATGCAGAGAAAAGGGAAATCTTATACACTGTTGATGTGAATGTAAATTAGTAGAGCTATTACGGAAATAATGTGAAGATTCCTCAAAACCTAAAACTAGAACTATCATATGATCCAACAATTTTACTTCCCGGTATATATCCAAAGGAAAGGAAATCAGTATATTGAAGAGATACCTGCATTCCCATATTTATTGTAGCATTATTCCCAATGGTCAAGGTGTGGAATCAGTATAAGTGTCCATCAAAAGATAAATGGATAAAGAAAATGTGGAATATTATTCAGGCATGAAAAATAATGAAATCCTGTTATTTATGGAAACATGGATGACCCTGGAGGACATTAGGTTAAGTGAAATAAGTCAAACAGAGAAAAATAACATGAATATGGTATCTTTGATAGCTTTGCTTAGAAAAGCAATTTTTGGAAAACATGTTATCATATTTTTAAATTAAACTGCAGTAAAAATATTTGTAGCTATTCAATATTTCCAATTTTATTAATTTTATTTTTTAAAACAAAAAATAAATAGTAATTTCCTATTACAGTTGAATACTGGAGATGTTGGAAAGAACTAAATCACAAGCTTTAAAAATCATAACATTTTTATTTTTTTCACAATGTCGAATATACTTTTGAAACTGTGTTTATTTTCGTGTACGTTCATTTTGATGTCTTTTGGTAAAGGTCTCCCTTCTGATGAACAATGGCAAATATCATGCTTAAAACTTACGAGATTAGAGAAAAGGATGGTTAATAAAAATAAATCAGGAAAATAATATTACCAATAAAGATCTGCGATAACCTCTGAGAATATGAAGCTTATACAAATTTTGTACGCAAAAAACAGATACAAATATTTCAAATAGATAAGAAGTAATGGCATGGCTGCCATGACAGGAATAAAGACTCATGTAAGCTATAAACATTCCTGATCTAGAGGGTCTTTCCACACTCTAGCCCCATACCTGCCAACAAACAAACAAACCAAAAATCCACACTGAAGGAAGAGTACAAAGAAACAACAAAGAGAACAGAATTTCTCCCAGTTCCCTTTCGTACCTACTCTCTCGCCATGACCTCCAACAATTTCCTCCCTCTGTGTCCATGTATACATTTCTCACAGCAACAGGTGGACGTTATTCCATCTGCTCTTGAACCTGTGCAGGCCTTATGATTGGCCTTGATAATGAAATGTGTCACAGTATGGGACTTTCCATTCCAGCCTTAAAAGGACTGCCAGTTTTCACTTCATGCCTCTTAGAACTCAGTCATCACTCTGGGAGAAGCTCAAACGTATAGAGGCCAAGCAGTTAAGGACAGAGGTGTTTCGTTTCACATCCCCAGTTGAGACTCCATCTAACTCTCTGCACCAACAACCAGCTGTGTGAGTGAGCCATTAGGGGCATTCCAGCCAAGTCGCTTAGTTTACTACAGCACACAGAATCCTCACAGAATCATGAAACATAATAAATTGCTATTCTTTAATCTACTAACTTATGTGTTTGTAAAATATATACAGCAATAGTTAACTGAGAATATCTTCTAGACCCACCTCCTATCAGAATTCATGAGTTTCAACTCTGAGAATCGTCAATCTTAAAATTTGATTGACCTTCTTTAGTATTCCCACAATCTAACGGAAGACATTTGCGTAGTTAAATAAAAGAAATAGGATGCTATTTGAAAGCCACTGAGCAGGGAACTTGGCAAACAGTGATACATGACAATATTTCTCTCAATATCTTTGTAGTGTTATGGATAGTTCATAATTGTAAACACAGGATGTTTTATGCATGCATTAAAGTTGTATCTTGTAGAGAGTGCAGATGTTGAGAGACAAAAATCTGAAGTGATTTTTGAAAAATGATAAATGTTACAAAATTAAATACAATTAAAATTGGCTTTACAAAGAGAAAAAGCCACAGATGTACTTGGTAACCTCCAAGTGGTTCCACATAGGGTCAATTTAAGAGGAAAGCAGTAAGAATGAAAAAATGAGAAGTAAGAATGAAGCAGATTTTGAAGGACATTGTAAACTCAACTAATACATGCAGATCTTTTTATACAGGAATTAGCCATTTTCATGTTTCAAGTAAGTAGTTGTCATATTTGAGCCTGAGGAAAAAATTATTTTGTAAGAGTAACAGTATTAAATTGATATATAGCCCTTCCACTTGTGTTCATAAGAAAGTATCAGAGTCAAGAATTACTTTTCTGATATAAAAACCTGGAAAACATGATAAAGTATGTGGGAATATATGTGTGTGTGTGTGTGTGTGTGTATGCTGGCCAGGTGCAGTGGCTCACACCTGTAATCCCAGCATTTTGGGAAGCTAGATGAGTGGATCACTTAAGGTCAAGAGCTCAAGACCAGCCTGGCCAACATGGTGAAACACCATCTCTACTAAAAATACAAAAATTAGCTGGGCATGGTGGAGGGAGATTGAGGCAGAAGAATTTCTTGAACCAGGGAGGCAGAGGTTGCAGTGAGCTGAGATTACACCATTGCACTTCCGCTTGGGCAATATAGAGCGAGACTCAGTCTTAAATACATATATATATGGAGAGAGAGAGTAAATTTTAAGTTTTCTCACATACCAAAATAATACTAGTATTTGAGGTAATATGTATGAAATTTGTTTCATTTAGTCATTATTCGATATACACACATACTACATCTTCATATTGTACACCATAAATATATAAAATTTTTGGAAAAGGGAAAATGTTGTGTGTCAATTTGAAAAAAAGTTAAAAAAAAAACCAATTTGCAGATATCAACTAATAAGCAGCACTAGAATAGTATTTTCTAAAATAAGGAGCATACTGAACTGAGCTCTACCATTGCCAAGACTTTCTGCCTGGAGCCAATTTTCAGTATATGATATAGAGAAATAGAACCTGGTATGCTCACTGAATTAAAGAGACAGAAATTTGAGTCCAGGGAAGCTGAACTGACTAGAATTTATAGGGTACAATTCCAAAGAGGGGAGAGCCAGGTAGACAAGGAATTTCATAATTTGCATAGGGTTCTCTGTGAGTCTTTAGCTATATGCCAACCTGCACATGCTTAAGCTAGAAATCCATGAGACTGGGCAAAAATTTGCAGGAAAAAAGAAAGGAAAGGAAAGAAATAACAAAAAAAAAAAAAAAGGAAAGAAAAGGAAGAAAGGAAGGGAGCGTGGAAAAAAAGAAAGAAGAAAGAAAGGAAAAGAGAGAAGAAAGGGAAAGGGAAAGGAAAAAGGAAAGGGTAAGAAGAAAACCATAAGACAACTCTCAGAGCATGGGACTGGCTTAGAAACAGACATACAGACTGACGGAACAGAACAGAGAACCCAGAAACAAATCCACACACCTACAGTGAACTCATTTTTATATAAAAGTGCCAAGAATGTACACTGGGGAAAAGATAGTCTCTTCAATAAATGGTGCTGGGAAAACTGCATATCCATATAAAGAAGAATGAAAGTAGACCCCTATCTCTGGCCATATACAAACATAGAATTAAAATGTATTAAATATTTAAATCTAAGGCCCAAAACCATGAAACTCCTACAAGAAAACTTTGAAGAAAATGTCCAGGACGTTGGTCTGGAAAAAAATACCCCATAAGCACAGCAACCAAAGCCAAAATAGACAAATGGTATCACATAAAGTTAAAAAGCTTCTGCGCAGAAAAGGAAGCAATCAACAGATTGAAGAGACAACATATAGAATAGAATGAGAGAAAAAAATCTGCAAATTACCCATCTGACAAAGGATAAATAACCAGAATATATATATATATATATATATATATATATTTTTTTTTTTTTTGAGACGGAGTCTCGCTGTGTCGCCCAGGCTGGAGTGCAGTGGCGCGATCTCGGCTCACTGCAAGCTCCGCCTCCCAGGTTCACGCCATTCTCCCGCCTCAGCCTCCGAGTAGCTGGGACTACAGGCGCCCGCCACCTCGCCCGGCTAGTTTTTTGTATTTTTAGTAGAGACGGGGTTTCACCATGTTAGCGAGGATGGTCTCGATCCCTGACCTCGTGATCCACCCGCCTCGGCCTCCCAAAGTGCTGGGATTACAGGCTTGAGCCACCACGCCCGGCCCAGAATATATTTTATATATATATATATATATAAAATCAGGAAGAACCTGATATTTATTAAAGCTTTAATACTGAAGGTCATTTTACATAGTTTATATCAACTTCATTCATTCATTCACACATATGGAATTAAAGATGGAAAAATAGAAGAAACACATGTTTTCACTCATATGAAGGAGTTAAAAAAGTTGAGTTCTTAGAAGCAGAGAATACAATTGTCATTATTAGAGGCTAGAAAAGGTCGGGAGGAGGGAAGCATAGGAGGGGGGGATTAAAGAATACAAAATGACAGCTAGATAGGAGTATTCTATTCTATAGCACTGTAGGGTGAATATACCTTAAAAATTTTATTTCCTAATTTCCAATAGCTAGAAAAGAAAATTTTGATTGTTCCCAACACAAAGAAATGATGACTATTTGGGGTAATGAGTATGGTAATTACCCTGATTTGATCAAAACACATTGTATATATGTATCAATATATCACTCTGTATTCCACAAATACATGCAATTACCAAAAACAATTTGGAACTTTGTGGTAGAAACACAACTCTAAGAGACTGAGAAATATAATCATAGCAGTGGTCCCCAACCATGGGGAGTGTTCCACCTCAGATCATCAGGCATTAGATTCTCATAAGGAGCACACAACCTAGATCCCTTGCATGTGCAGTTCACAATAGAGTTTGCGCTCCTATGAAAATCAAAAGACACCACTGATTTGATGGGAGGTGGAGCTCAGGTGGTAAGGCTCCCTTGCCTGTCACTCACCTCCTGCTGTGCTGCCCAGTTCCTAGCAGGCCATGGACTTGTACTGGCCTGTGGTCCGGAGGTTGGAGAGCCTCAGTTGCAGGATCATAGAAAAAATATTTGTCAATCAACAAGGTTCACTTTTTTCTTTTGATATATATGTTGAAATATTCATTTATATAATTCTGATTTTATGCAAAAAGACTTCTAAATGGGGTTAGTAGCTAAATCTCTTCAGCTAGTTTACTACTTGGTAAGTAATTTATATTATCAATAAAGAATATCATTTCAAACTCTAGTGGAATATTAATGTCACTAATTTTTAAACTCAATGATACCCTTTGATGTACTACAGTAGCCCCATTCTACAGCCCTACAACAATGAAACAATTTTCCCCAAGCTCACACTGCTTGTAAGGGACTATCTTGAAGTTTGAAGCCAGATTTACTTTGATTCTAGAACCTAGACAATCTCAATTATAATATTGTTCTATCTTAAATAGTCTCAAAATAAATAAAATTGAAGCATAAACAAGTAAAGGGATCATAAGTATACCATGTAGATATAACACAAAAGAACTGTTAAAAATGTAAAACCATGAAATACATATTGCAGGAACAAAGTTGTTCCTGACAAAGAGATTAGATGCATCTGGGAAGAAAAATAGAGCATAATGATGAGCACATTATCTTATGAGGCAGAAGTTCTGGTTCCTGAGGTTCACCAGTTAATAAAATTTAGGACAAATCAAAACATGACAAAAGGGTAAATTTCAGGAAAGCTTAGAGTTGAACCCAGGAATATCATTCTACAGATGAAAAAACAAAAAAGGTCTCTGGAAGTTAAATGACTTCTCTATCTCCCTGAATATCTTCAGTAATTATGTACAGAACCACTAGGCTCAGTTCATACATCTGTAAAACAGTGGGGAAATGCTAACCCTGTTTAGGTCTCAAGCCAAGCCTTAACATATGTTTTAAAAACAATTTGTGTGTCCTCTAGAATACACTTATTACACTGTAAAATTGTAGTTTCTTTTACCGAGGATAAGTTATTTCTCTTGTAGCACAGGAGAGAAAATGTTTCTTCTATTTTTCCCCTTTTTAGGTAAATGTGTGAATGAATGAATGAAGTTGATGTAAAGTAAGTAAAATAACTTTCAGTAGTA
The DNA here is from genome assembly GCF_003255815.1 of Theropithecus gelada. Taxonomy (NCBI): domain Eukaryota; kingdom Metazoa; phylum Chordata; class Mammalia; order Primates; family Cercopithecidae; genus Theropithecus; species Theropithecus gelada. Next base: position 33,720,157 of record NC_037672.1, read on the forward strand.
AAACTTTAATAAATATCAGATTCTTCCTATGAATCTAAGAAATATGGTAAAGACTTCAGTTGTTCCATTTCCCTTCAAAAGCATGAAAGATCTTGTATCTGGTAGAAGACCCTATGAATGTAAGAAATGTGGTAATGCCTTTGGTTTTCTATTTCCCTTGAAAACATGGAAAGAGTCAGTGGAGAAAAGCCTTATGAATGCAAACATGTGGTAAGGCCTTTAGTTGTTTCAGTTCCATTTGAAGACGTGAAATAACTAATTTCTGAGAAAAACCCTATGAATATTGGAGTGTGGAAATACCTTCATCTCTTTGATATTCATTCAAAGCTACATGAAAACCCACACTGGAGATGGACCTTATAAATATAAACACATTCAGTTAAAACCCCAGTAGAGTGAAAAATACAGGAAATTTTTCTATTATAGCAATGGATTCAAAAGTCATTGTGCCAATCCACTGGTATGGATTTCTATATGTAAATGGGAAAGCCTGGTGCAAATTAATTATTGTATAATACTAAAAAAGCACATAAGTGAAATGTTATACTAGTTATAAATATATTCTATTTATGAGTGGTTCATTGTTAAAGAGAGATTCTATATTTTGATTTTCATTTGTTTTGCACAAAATCATGAGGTGAGAATTTGGTAGATTCTCTGTAAATCACGGTATACAGAGTTTAGTAGGTAGAGGTTTTTTTTTCCTTAAGTCAGTTAACAAAAGTCTTCTCTATTCACTTAAAAATGTATTGGATCTCTGGGTGAATTGAAATGTATTTCTAATATGTAGGTGCTTTTCATTTTTGTGTAGTTATTTAATTGTTCTGTGATTGATGGGCAATTGAAAAATGAGATTTTGTTAATTGTTGGTGAGAGGAGGTGCCCGCTGGGCTTCCTGGGTCAAGTAGGGGCTCAGAAAGCTGTGAAACTCACTCATTTCCTGCCTCAGGACTTACTTCGATCCTAGAGATGAATAATATTGAAGATATATGCTTAAAATATTCCTAATACTAGGATTCGTGCATGTGTTTTCTTCCCCAGAAAGCTATTAACAGCAAAAATTTTGTTGTAAACTTCCCTCTATCCTTCTGTCCCTCTCTTCCTTCCCTCTCCCCCAAAACTAAAGTTAAAAGGAATGTTAACTGCCCGTTTTCCTGTGACCAGCGGACCTTACCTATCCTCTCAATTCCAATTCCTTGCAAACATACTTTGTAAAGTCCTGTAAGATCCTGTCTCTTTTGCCATGCCACTGCAAGGTCATAAAGTTGATAAAACCTAAGTTGCAATTCCGGTTTTCCTCAGGATCTAAGACATGTCACAAATGATTAATTGCCTTTGTTTCTTTCTCTGGTAACATCTTCTCGCCACACGTTATTTCCCGCCTTAAAGAGTTTAAAAGGCAATCACATAATCTAACTCTGGCTCCCCTTTCAGGACCCCTTCCACGCTGTGGAAGCTTTGTACTTTCACTCTGTTCAATAAAGCTTGCAGCGCTCTCTCTCTCTCTCTCTCTCTCTCTCTCTCTCTCTCTCTCTCGGTCCTTGTCTCTATCACTTGCTGGGATCAGCCGCCACATCAATTCTTTGGCGTGGCTAGGCAAGAACCCTGGGCTTTACATTGGAATGTTCTTACTGGTTTTATTTATGTGTCAAATTTTGACTATCTCACTCATTATATATATTACATATATATAGCAACTCATTACATAAATTACATCTATATAATGATTATCTATCACCCATTATATGTAATATATATTATACATATCAAATGTTGAATATCTGTCACACATTATATAATATATATTATAAATATCAAATTTTGAATATCTGTCACACATTATATAATATATATTATATTTATCAAATTTTGATTCTGTTACCCATTATATATATAATATGTATATTACATATTATAGAAAATAATAATGTAATTATGTATATAATATATATAAAATGGGTGATAGATCATCAAAATTTGATATATGATTTACATATATATTATACATAAAATATATATAAGCCAGTTAAGAATATATATATAAAGACAGTAAGAATATATATGTACACACACATATATATAGATTTCTCAAAAATTAGTTATTTCATGTCTTTATAGGAAACTGAAACAACTAAAAGCCTTACTTCTTGTTTACATTCATAAGGCTTCTCTCCACTGGGTCTTTCCATATTTCAAGGGCTATAGAAAAACAGAAGGCTTTACCACATTTCTTACATTCATAGGTTTTTTTTTTTTTTTTTTTGCCAGATATAAGATGTTTTATGCTTTTGAACAGAAATGAAACAACAGAAGTTACACATATATATATATAAAAACGAATACATACTTATGATAAATATGTATCTCACATATTACTATGTATAATATATATTACACTTTTTTAATGGGATGAACTATTCTTTTTGTTGAAAAGATATTTATTCTGTTTTCTTTGCTAATAAATGTTATCAAAAACGTTTTAAAAATTTAAAATATAAAAACAAATATTAGGTTTTTGTAAATTACATCTTTCAGCATAATGAGATGTTACTTATCATCCTGCACTTTAGTGAGAAAATTTGATTCTCAGGACTTCCTTAAATAACAATAAATTCATTTACTTTCATGAAAGCTTTAGGACAATTAAGACTAGGATTCCTATGAAGTCTATTTTGCTTTTAAAGCTATAACAAATTTTTTTTTTTTTCATATACATAGGTACAAACACACATGGTGTAAAATTGGTAACTTATAAACTTTAAACTTATTGCAGTATATTGGAAGAAATTGTATGGACTTGAGACAAAAGAACTTGAATGCCTAGAGAGACATACACATTCAGGCATAAACACAGACATAAACAAAAATCTACCCCATCATTACAAAATATTTAATTCGTCAAGTTTGGTATATTGTATTAATAGATTCAATTAACTAATTATTTGTCAACTTCTGGTTCTATCACTTGGTCTAATTTTTTAATCACATCTATAGGCATAATGATGTAGATAAATTGCTTTATGACTTTTTTATTGACTCAGTCTTGCTCTTTCCTATTAACAAGAAGTTACAGTTCTTTTTTTTTTCTTTTGGATCCTAGAATTTAGAAACAATGCCTTGAACCCTACTTTCCTAAAAGGAAAAATGAGTTAAGTGCACTTAACAGTGATTGAACCAGACAGTCCTGTATAAAATCATGGCAAATGTGCATTCTAAATAGGTAGATAATTGTACAAGCACATTGTACAGAATACATAAGTGGAGCCTTGGTGGTCAAGAGTAGAAGCAGACCAATTAGGCTAAGTATCCAACTAAATTGGTTTTAATTGTGTAATTGAAAAGTGATTACAAAGAATCATAAAGGTTTAAACTGAAAGAGCTTTTAGTTTAAATCTGACAATAAAACTATGTTATTTAGATATGGTAAATAACATATTCTAGAAAGAAGTTTTCTAGAAATTCAAAATCCTCCTTGTGTATATATTTGGATTCTTTCTGGGTTTCTCTCTTGTTAAGCACATTTCCAAACTTTTAATTAATAAAAGAAGCATATTTATTTAAATAATATATGAACATTACAAATTTATTTGGAAATCTTTTCTTAATCACTGTGTTTCCAGTGAAATAATCTCATCCATTCATTCACTATTTTTGGTGAACAATTTAGATAATTTAAAAAAAAGAACATGAAACATTGACCTAAATAATTTCATCCATTCACTCATTGCTTTTGGTGAATAATTGAGAACACTTAAGGAGAACTATGTATCCACCTCAATGAATAATATTCATTATCCCCTCAGCTAAAATATATTACTTGCAATCAATGCTACTTACACTTCATATTTGTAGTAAGACTTGATTCCTGTGTTGATTCTGTTCAATAATGTAAGAGTTTAGACACTGCTAAAAGAAACTGTAGCAATAAAGGGGGAAGGAAATTGCTCTTTCAAGAACCTATTCAGGAGACCAAACCCATACTTTGCCCTTCCGCCAACCATTCTTTCAGGCATCAAGATAGCCCTTAAAATACAGACATAGAAGATCAAGAGGCACCATGCATGGCTTCATCAAAAGCATCATGCGTTCAAACTCAGCTTCTCCCTAGGCTAAATGCATTCCCTTTATGAGACTACAACTTTCACATTGGCTTTGAAAGAACTATTCAGTCTTTGGATAAATGGAATAGGGTAGAAAAGAGTAGTTTCTGTTGCTCCAATTCTTTTAGCCCCTAATTCTTTGCAAGGCTGAGAACAGACCAGAGAATGCTAGATTATAAGGTGTCTGGCTGCAGACAAAAGATGAGCCTCCTAGGCCCTAAGCAATGAACCTCCCATCGCATGCACACACCCTACACAGATTGTGTTCTCTCAGTGTTTCTGGAATAATTCCATGAGGCCCTATTAAGAGTTTGCTTAATCAGAGAAAATATCAAAGCGTTTAATTGTTTGCAATTCTTCTGAAGTTGCAGAAACCAACAGCCAATTAGTACTCAAAGTTCTCTTTTCAGATGGGAAACTAATCTGTTTTTAATAGAAACTTTTCCTACCTTTTTTTTTTTCTTGGAAACACACTTTGCAACCCAAATCACATTTAGAATACAATGAAACAGAATATGAAATGATATTTTTCTGCAAACTATCATCTTTTCTGGTTCATTTTCAAGATCTTTGATATTTACATATGACCTTTCCATTTTTATTAACAGTTTATTGGATTTTTGCATTCCAGCCAGCAGAAGAGAAAGGTAATTTACAGAAAGATTTGACAGTTATACACACAGCTATAAACTTCAGTCCATTAACTTATTTCTTGTGTAACCTTTAGTCAGTTCTACCAAAACATCCATATAAGCACGTGCCTTTTTTCCTTTATGTTAAAAAGGTCTCATTATAGGGCCCTATTTATACAATGTCAAAAGGAAAGAAAACCATTTTATAGTGTCTCCTTGTGGTTGACAGATGTTTATGACTTTTAATTTTTAAGGAACACAAGTAAAAATCAAATATATTTCTGTGTTGCTCAGATTTCTATTACATGCGAATGGAAACATATTTGACATCTTTTGTTTGGTTAATGTATAATTATATATTTGATAATGGTAATATTGTTTTAACTATTTAAATAGTGGCTTAGAATAGTCACATAAAATTCATTGCATTTTGTGAAGCAATACATAATGTTATTTCTTTGTAAAACATAGGAAAGTAATTCTAAAAGTTTATGTTAAAGATTATATTTAAGCCTTAAACTTTGCTAAAATATGTCTTAAAAATATAGTCGTTTTTAGTTTCTTGAAACCCTCACGTTGATAAACTTTTGCATAAATATAAGGACAAAATTGCATTCCAGAAAAATGAAAATGTTGTATATTATTTGGCTTTTGCACAGAATGAATGTTTCTAATTAAATATTAATATCTAAATGCATGGCATAGCACTCTAAATGGATTTTTGTACCACTATGCCCTGAGTCATTTCTTTTTGAAAAAAGTCACCAAAGAGAAGCTGTAAAACAAAAAAGGGGAATCAGAACAGAAGAAAACTGTACTTTAAAAAAATAAGAATCTTGTTTTATTATTTGTAAAATATCATAAATTGGAGGGCTTTCTCCAAAACAATTGAAAGCCAAATACTGTATATTCATATCACCTTCACTATAGAAAAAAATTAAAAACATAAAATCTAAACATTTATTTCAAAAAATAAGATGAACTAGGTGTAGTGGCAGGTCTGTGGTCTTGGCTACTCGAGAGGCTGAGGTGGGAGGACTGCATGAGTTTAGGAGTTCAAGGCCAGTCTGGGCAACATAACTTGACCCCTATGTCTTAAAAAATATGGTATGTATATATTTGAGAAAGAAATGGAATTAGTAGTAAAAATAAACTGTAAGAGATCTCATTTTGTCTCTATATCCTTTGTACGTAGGAAGGAAGTGATAACTGAAATATACTGATTAAACCTGAAAATTAGTAAGTAACTAAGTTAGATCCAGTTCAGTTTTATAAACATCGGACTAGGAAAGTGTGCACTAATAAATTGTTAGTGCTGAAGAGTTTCTGCAAGGTTCATAAAGTGGGCATAAAATGCATAAGATAGTAAATTATTTTCCAGAAAATGAGTTAAACTTGGTGCTTTCTGGAATTCTCAGGGAAACTGATTCCTGTTTATACATTTACCTATACTTTATAGAGTTGTAAAGAAGTAAGTTAGACTGGCATATTTCTGTGTTGTGTATTAAACAATAATGCCAGTTGACCTTATGAAAGAGAAATGAGAGACACATTTACTCAAGAATAGTTTTTCACTGTACTTCATCTCTTTTATTTCTGCTTACCCTCTTAAAGAAATGAAAAAGTTCCATAGTGCCATCTGGTGTCAATTAAGGAAACAGCTTCCTTCAAGCATTGTCTGCTGGAATATTCCTCCAAGCCCCAAGCTCAGACTGTTGTTCATAAAAGCTGAAAAGGACTTAAATCTGATTATGTAATGTATGTTTATGTTCACTTTTACCCTATTATCTTTCTCCAGAAAAATTAAATTATTTTCTTTCTCCAGAGAAGGGTACGTATACTTATTAGTTTATATTTAAGCTTAAGAAAAAATCACTTGTGTGTGTGGAGATTTTATATATATATATCCAAAGGAATAGGACATATGTGTATGTATGTATGTCATAAATCTGTACCGAATTCCTTACTGGTGTGCTATCAAGCTTTCTTAAAAGTTATGATTATATATTATGTTATTATTTACAAAGTTATGATTTATACATTATATTATATAAATCATACATACATATAAGACTTAGGATATATATATGTGTATATATGTCCTAAATCTTTTCCAAATAAAGTTATGATTTCAAGATACATCCATTCAGATCTCCCATTTTCATTTTAAATTGTCATTACTTCTATGCCAATTTGCAATACAAAATTAACAACAACAGTCTCTGATATTTTTCTACAAAGTTTGCTGTAGTGTGTGTGTGTTTGTGCATGATCATATAAATATTTGAATTGCAAAATCAAATGGAAACTTTCATGAAATGCAATAGAGTTGCAGGTATTTTACATACTCTGTCACAAACCTCTTGTTGATTTTTATTTCAGCATATTCTATTTTTGACAATATTTATTATTGTGTGTAGAGTTCCATAAAAACACTTCTGTTGTTTTTCTTTTCTTACATTATGCTATGCTGATGTTTTCCTTAATTGCTAACCCTTTATTCTGTCTTCATTCGGGGTATCACACGAGACTTTTTATCTTCACTTTTTGTCTCATTGCCTCCCTAGTCATTTGAAGGATGTTGAGACTCAGAAAACAATACCCCCAAATGAAAGCCTCAGAAGCAAAATTTTCTCTGACCTCTGTGTCCTCCTCTCTTCCAGTTCCATTCTTTCTAGGGCCAGCCATAGAATCTAGAGTCCCTCTTCCCCAGTGTGGGTCATTGAAACTGGAGCCCTTTCATCCCAAAACAAGCCATAAAACCTGAAAATTTCACTCCAACTTTCCATCCAATTTCTACAAATTATCTGACCAATCTTGTTTGACCATAGTTCATAAGATTCCTATTTCAGAGAGGCCCTTGCCTCACACCTAGAAGGAAGTGCTTAGAGAGGCCAACAAGAATGTAGACACATAGGCTTTGCTGGGTTTCCCAACTCGGTCTATTAACATTATACCATACTCATTTTGTCCAGTCATATTTCCACATGGTTTTCCATACTTCGCTGAAGCTAAGCAAAAATGGCCAATTTCCCCTGTATCTTTGGGTCTTGATTTTGAAGGCTCCTGTGGATACATTTTAAATAAATTTAATGCCTTTTCTCCAATTAATCTACCTTTTGCCAGCTGAATTTCAGGGATCCTTCAGAGGGCAAAGGGGAACATTCCCTTTTGCCCCTACAAGGCTAATACTCTGTTATGCATTCTGTCACTTTCTGATACTACAGGCATCACAAATTAAACATTGGATATGATGTAAGTGACTTCTAAGGTTCCTTTTAAGGCTAACATTTTAATTTCTGACTTTACTTTGTCAGATATTACTAAAAAGAAAGAGCCTTCCATTTAGTCGTGTTCCATTATTGGAATGCTAAGCATGTGGGAGTTATTTATATCCTACTGCTCAAGGTCATCACCAAGGTCTGATTGCAAAAATTCAAAAAATTGCAACCTCGGGCATAAATGGGTTAAATCCAGTAAGACAGAAAACGCCAAATTCATAGTTCCTCCTGTTTTATAACATTTAAACAAAGTCACTGTTTTTCTCTAAATATAGTACTGATTTTTTGTGTGTGTAAACTCTCTGAATTTTATTACTGTTAGAGAAACCATGTAATAATTAATCATTTTATATATAGTACATACCACTGTGTGTGTTTTATGCGTTTCTAAGAAAAAATTTACATAAGTCAACCATAGGAAAATAACAATTTTTGCAGGCTCAACATGTTTTCAAAATTAATATTTATCTCTGGAAAGGCTTCTGACCAGTTACTTTGTAAATATGGACTGAACCACATAAAGAGCATTAATCACTATTTGCACCTTTCTCTACATATAAAAAGAAACCACAATGGCTTATTTCAACATTGCTTAGATAAATTATATCTGAGGCTGAAAATGTAAATGAACACTAACCCTCACAAGCCATGTGGTTCCTCTGTTAGTATTGTTTAGAAACCTTAAACCATTATGACCTGATCAAATACTGAACACTTAAATGAGTCAAGTGTAACTAACTGAAATATTAAAGTACTGAACAGTTATAAACTTGGCTTGCTTTCGTTTTCAAAACACCCATGGACTAATCATGCAAACCAATTAGCAAACTCCAAACAAGTGAGTAAATACTTCAAAATGAATAGCATATAATTATTTGTGATATATACTCAAATGACTCGTAAATGTCAGTAAAGCAAAATTGTGTGAGAGAATTTTTTTAAAAATCTATAAAATACTGATTTCTAAATTAGGTCTTAAATAAAGAGTTGAGCTGGGAGACATTACAAGGAGTTCATTCAAACTTGTTAAGAATGGAGCATTCAGTCAAAGCTAGATTCTGTAGGTGGGAGTACATGTAGAGTATTCACGAAAACTGAGGAGAACTACCTAATTATAGCAGAAAGTTAATTTTAGCAGAACAACAAATGTGCTCATGTGGCGTTTCTCATGGGACCACTGAGGTGATCTGGAAAGAGAAATGACCTATTTTTCATATTTAAAATATCTTCTCTTTGTGTCCTTTCAGCAAAATAGTAATCCTGGTTGAAAGCATTTTGTCACTAAAACACTTTTGTAGGTATGTGCCGCAAAGGCACATGCATTCCATTAAGCAGCATCAGGAGAAAAATCTGAGAGACATGGATCACAGATGTGTGGGAAGAGAAAGTTGAGTGTTGACTTTAATGGCTAGAGCTATATTTACTGGCATCCAGAAGTGAGCTGTGGGGGCTAATAGATGAAGGATAATGATCACAAGTATTATTATAGCCCACGTATTAGTGATGACTAATCCCTGTTACTAATCTAGAGAGATATTGTATCACAGAGTGAAGTTAGTCTGTTCCCTGGCTTTCTCTTAAACAAAAAACAAAAAACAAATAAACAAAAACAACAACAACAACAACAAGCTGTGGAACAGTTATTCAAGGACATCAATCAGTATACATATTAATACTCAATTAAGATGATTAGGATATGCAAGTTACAAATGATTAGGATATGCAAGTTACAAATCCTTGCCAAAGTTGCCACTTTGAAAAATAATAACATGTATTTTAGTACATAAGTAATTGTAAATGGTATTTTTCTGGTGAAGATAGGAATAAAATAATTATTTCTTAGCTTGTGCCAATGTTATTTCAGCACAAGGATTTATTTATGGGTACAAGGGAATAACAATGGAAGATAGAAGGTACTGGTTCAAGAAAAGTCTCTGAGGCATTTATATTTTGATACTAAGACCCAAAAATGAAGACTATATGCCAATGCTGAAAGATGTACTATAATTCACTTTAATGCAGAGCATAATGCAAAACTCTGTCTTCATATACAGAAAGTACTGAAAAATGAGGAAATAAGACTGGTGATGTCGTTGGCTATATATTTATTATTGTATTTATTAAATGAAAGTATGCAACCTTGTTAGCAATAAGGATCAGAGTCAATTTGAAAGACACTCATAAGGCAATACAAATTACATGCATATGTACATTAAAAACCAGAATGGCATTCTTTGTCTTATTCAATTGGTGAAACGTTTGTCCTTTAGGGAAATGAAATTCAAGTATTTCCATGATGTAGGACTATGCTACTCTGGAGTTCCTTTCTGATTGGAAATATAAAGGTGACAACTCTTGAATTCTAGAGAGGGTTGCACTATATGTTTAGAGTAATGGAGAAGTTGTGGAAATATTCCAAATCAGCTTGGAATGTTAAAGCAACATAATTTGCTTCAAATCTCCATTATCCAAAGAATATAAACTGAACTGACAGCTGCCTCTGGAGGCTGATAAATTTTAAACTTTTCATCACTCGCCTTTGGTCCATCTTTCTTGAAATAATTCAAGCTACAGTTAACCATCCAAGCAATCATTTATATTCTTAGACTCACTCAGAAAATGCTCATGTATAATCAACCTAATTCTTAAGAATGTTTTAAAGGCATAATGATACTGAATATTTTAAACTAGATCATAATACTGTACTGTGTTGCAATGCTATAACACCTTTCAAATTAGATTCATGGGCCACTAAAACTCATTATTTAAAGATTAGAAGTCTCTGTCATAGATCAGCGTTTTATAGATGAGGATATGCTATCAATCTAGACAAAGAAGCTTATTTAAAATTACAGAGCACTGGAAACCAAGAAGAAAAGGGTATAGATATTTTTAGAAATTGTACCTGTCCTTCAAAGTGTATTTATAATGTTTTATCTATTAACCTTATTCCCACTAAATCAAGAGGGATTTCAAACACATTTGCAACTTTCACCAGCAACTACACCTCTCATCTTCTATATTGTGAGCCAGCATTTGCTTTATAACCTCTCAAGCCTCACATTGTGCCAGACTTCCTGTATTTCTTGGGACTTTGGCTATTGTAGACTTCTCTATGTTCCTTGATCATACCATCTCTTGACTCCACCTCATCATTTCTTTCTGGAAAAACAACTCTTATATTTCTTCTTTATAAATTAGGCCTTCATTTATGTATTATTATCATTAAAGAATCTTCCTTTGACACTCCCAAACTAAGTTATACACCCCTCTGTAATACATTTTTATCTCAAACTGCCCCTTTAAAAACAAACATCTTCAGGCTGGGTCTATTATAATCCCTTGGGCCACTGTGATTGAAGCAGAAATTAAGGTTTATTAATACTAGGTGAAGAAAGATATCATAGATGACTGAGATAACAAGAAGGTCAGACAAGTAACAATGATATTTTAGATGTCCTTTCTCTACTGCTTCTGTTTTGTTTCATGCTGGTGAGCCGAGGGAGAAAGCAATGTACAAGTGAGCCTACTGAGTGGGATTAAAGTTGGTTAAACACAGGGTTAAGTATGCATTTTCTTCTTTGAAGCGAAACCTACAGAGATCTTCATGGGAACTTGACACCCTTTGGGCCCATTGAAGTTATTAGTCCAGAAGAGCTCACTCCACACTAGATCGTGAATCAAGAAAGAGGAAAGCACATTTTGAGGTTTTTGAGGTTTTTCCAGGGCTGCTGTTTTTGCAGGGCTGCTGCAACATTTTCTCTGCCTAGTGTTAGAACAAAGGAGAGATAATAATGGAAGTTAGACAAATGGAAGTAAAAATATTGCTTTCTTTATTAATAATTTTTTATAATTAAGCCTTAGTTTTCATAAATATTGCAAACTTCAGTTATTCAGGCAAAGGCAAATGTTTAATTTTAAGTCTAGCCACAAAGACAGTACCTGTACTGTTAAGTGTAAAAGTGGCTAAGGACTGATGGAAATGCAGGCTTTTGCGGGGAAGACTTACTCTGAGTTACACATGCCTGGTTTTTCTCCCAAACTTTTCAGTTAGAATTCCTTCTCAGGTAAAAATTAAGTGAGGAAATAAACTAAGTGAGGAAATAAAGTGTTACTCCAGAAGCTTCTCTCTTCATTGAAACATGATGGAAAAGAGTTTTAAATCCCTCCCAAATATCCTTGCCAGGTAGCTCTATAAGCAGAATACATAATAAATCACACCCTTTTTCTCACCTTGGTTTCTTTTTTGGTCTATTAATTAAGGATAAGTTAGGCAGGTTTGAATAACATTCTGTACGTTTACTTGTAATGAACACTTTACATTATAAATAAAATGGAACATGATGAGTTGGAACTACTTATTTTCATTTGAAATCTTCATTCTTCTTCAATATTACAATTATTTGTGGAAGTAGCTGCCTACTGCCGATACATTTCTTTGCCCCCTTTATTCTCTGTAAAACAATTAGACCAAATGTAGATTCTAGGTTTAGTTCTTTTGTATTAGCTCTTTTGACAATTGTTTATTTTCCAGTTTCAGACCCCACAGTGCTCTCTGGAATAACTAGTGTCTGTCTGTCTGCCTGTCTGCCTCTCTTTACTTATATCTGCTCTCATTTTACAAATCTTTAAATTTCAAAAATTTTTCTGTAACATTTCCTTTGCCCTACCAATTTATTGGGTTATATACCAAATCTAGTCATCTTCTATTATTCAAAGTATATATTTCATTACATAAGTCCACCATCTTGAGAGTAATCTTGCAAATTATAAAATATGAGGTAAAAAGCATTTTAGAAATTATCTAATCTTATCAATTATTTTTCAAATATGGAAACTGAGGCACAGAGAAAATAACTGGTTTGTTCCTTATAGTTTGGCTATTTATCATTAGTACCTAGATTAGTTGGTGTTGCTAGGATACACAAGTAACTTGAATATGCTAGTATGACTTAATTCTTGTCTATTTGTTGTAATTATAAATGTATTCTAACACTCAACATTAGTAAAATGGAACCATTCAACCGTCACCTTCAATGTAGCTTGAGGAAACTCTTCACAAACAGATTAAAATGAACCATTAATTTTCTACAATTTATATATCAGTTCAAACCTTTTTCTGGTCTGCTACATTATAAGTTTTGATGTCAATGGCAAAATATTGTTTCTTAGTCTCCAAAACTACACTGAAACAATATGAAATGCATTGGTTCTTGCAGTCATTGTGGTCCAATTGTATTGCTCTAAAACCTGTCCTCTACGCTCACCATATCAGATATCCTGCCATTTTGGCACAGATTAACTGAGCACCTAGGTGGAATTTTCTTTGCAGTATTCTTTGTGTCCTAAAACTAGAGACTTTGAACCACAGGACTTGTAGGGTCCAACCCCACAGGGTCGGTGGGTTTTTCTCCCCGTGTGCGGAGACCAGAGATTGTAGGAATAAAGAAACAAGACAAAGAGATAAAAGAAAAAAACAGCTGGGCCCGGGGGACCACTACCACCAAGACATGGAGACCGGTAGTGGCCCCGAATGCCTGGCTGTGCTGATATTTATTGGATACAAGAGAAAGGGGCAGGGTAAGGAGTGTGAGTCATCTCCAATGGTTGACAAGGTCACGTGAGTCACATGTCCACGGGACAGGGGGCCCTTCTCTGTTTGGCAGCAGAGGCGGAGAGAAAGAGAGGAGAGAGAGAGACAGCTTACTCCATTATTTCTGTGTATCAGAGACTTTTAGTACTTTCACTAATTTGCTACTGTTATCTAAAAGGCAGAGCCAGGTGTACAGGATGGAACATAAAGGTGGACTAGGAGTGTGACCACTGAAGCACAGCATCACAGGGAGACGGAGAGGGTTAGGCCTCCGGGTAACTGCCGGTGGGCCTAACTGATGTCAGGCCCTCCACAAGAAGTGGAGGAGTAGAGTCTTCTCTGAACTCCTCCGGGGAAAGGGAGACTCCCTTACCCAGTCCGCTAAGTAGCGGGTGCTTTTCCTTGACACTGACACTACCACTAGACCACCACGGTCTGCTTGGTAATGGGCATCTACCCAGATGCTGGCATTACCGCTAGACCAAGGAGTCCTCTGGTGGCCCTGCCCGGGCATAACAGAAGGCTCACACTCTTGTCTTCTGGTCACTTCTCACTATGTCCCCTCAGCTCCTATCTCGGTATGGCCTGGTTTTTCCTAAGTTATAATTGTAGAGCAAGGATTACTATAATACTGAAATAAAGAGTAATCGCTACAAACTAACGATTATATTCATATATAATCATATCTATGATCTGTATCTAGTATGACTATTCTTATTTTATATATTTTGTTATACTGGAACAGTTCAGATCTATTGCCTTGGCATCTGTGTGGCAACTATTGCTGGAAATCCTTGATTTCTACAAAGTTCTGGCCTTTTTTTTTTTTTTTTTTGGTCTTTATTGTTGATGTTTTCCTGGAGGAAGAGGGTGGGTGGCTTATAAAAGCATCACTTACCCCTTGCTAATTTACACACCTGAATGATGTTACCCACATAATTTTATGTATTATCTCTATAATATAGCACATTACAAAAGGCTAATAAGAGCATGGCTAATATCATTGGTGTTTACACATTGCTACATACAAGTATAATTTCTGTGACGCATTAAATTATACTCATAAACCCAACTCCATTTGGAAAACAGTTTTAATAAGTGAATAAAATACAATTAAAATTATGACAATATAATTAAACAGTTGGGAACCTGAAACTTCACTTGCCAATCTTCATCTCTATAGGCCCAATTCTCTACATCTCACTTAAGTTGCTATTTATAATTAGCCAAATGATACGTAAGAAGTGTAAGGCGTGTCCTCTGCCCACAGGTGTTATGACTCAACATTAAGATTTGCTAAATGGGAACATATCATATGGCCAGCATTCTCTGCTAGCTACTCCCCAATTCTGTTTATGTTCACAACAAAACTTCTCTATATAAAGTAGTCTAAACTCAATTCTCTCCCATTTTTCTTTTTTTTTTCCTAAGCCTCTCATTAGTGCTTTCCTCTAGCTGTTCCACAGAAAATGCTCTTGCTAAGTTTATTAATATCATCCGTTTTGCTGTCTGATGGTCAAGTCTAAGTCCTTGAAGTATTTGACACAGCTGACTACTCTTTTATTCTAGAAATACTTTCTTCAGCTGGCTTCCATATTGTATTTTATTCCACCTATCTCACTTGCCCTTTTAGTATCCTTCCTTGTGTTTTCTCAGGTTCCTATTTGTTATTGGGGTATCTCAGGGTTCAATCCCTGCATCTCTACTCTAAATTCACTTATTTTCCTGATAAAATCATTCAAGCACAGCTTTAAATATCATCTATGCATAATACTGATGGCTCCCAACTTTATATTTCCCATGCAGACATTTCTCTTCATCTCCAGACTCATGTTCAAGAGCTGATGAATGATCAATTCAGCAAATATTTATCTCTACTTCCGTTCCTAAAAAGTTTCAAATGTTTACCTGTCTAAAACCAAATACATGATTCACATTCCCTAAAACCTGCTACTACAATCTTCTTAAACTATGTGAATGTTAACTTTAATATTCCTGAAAACAAAAACCTTAGAATTATCCATGGCTCCCCTCTTTCTTTTATATGCCACATGCAATTTGTCAGGAAAACCTGTGGTATCTACTTTCAAAATATATCTAGAAGCAAATCATTTCTCACCACTACAACCCTGGTTCAAAATGTCATCACTTCTCACTGTTTGTTTCACTGAAAATAAAATTCAAAAACTTTAAAATTACAATAAAGCCTTAAACGATCTGAATCTGTCTTAGATTTCTAACTTGTTTCTTCTTATTACTCTCTATTTTGCTTACTCTGTTTGTGTGGGTCTGAAAACTCTAGCACAGTCCCAGTTCATGGCTTTTGTACTTGATATTTTCTCTTTCTTTAACCAAAGATGGATTAATGGGTGGGTATCCAGGGCAATCCCACACAAACCCACATTTAAAAGAGGACTACCAAATTTTAGTTTAATGCTTTATAGTCCCTCTACTGAAATTGTCAATAATTGTATCTTTGAATTTGTGTTTTATAAAAAGTCCAGTAGGAAAACGGAGCAATGTTATGGTCTGGGGGTCTTGGCTTACATGAGATCCTACCTTCTCCCTTTCTCCTGCAAGTAAATTCTCAATGATACACTTTTCTGCCCACACTCAGCAATCACTGTTAACTCTTTGCTTCCACTGGGGACTTGGATGGAGAAACGGGGAGAGTGAGTGCACAAAGTCATGAAGCTGGGCCCCAGTGACCCCTGAGGGTCTATACTTGCCCAATAAGTATCTCATGCCCGTAGAATTCTGTAATTAAATAGTGAATTTTAAAAATTCATGACAAGTTGAGACAAATATGTGATA
The DNA here is from genome assembly GCF_003255815.1 of Theropithecus gelada. NCBI lineage: Eukaryota > Metazoa > Chordata > Mammalia > Primates > Cercopithecidae > Theropithecus > Theropithecus gelada. The sequence goes on from NC_037672.1 coordinate 33,736,577, forward strand.
AAGGAAGAAGTTACTTTCCTGCTTTTGAACAAGAGTCCCCCAACTTTCATTTTTCACTCACTCAACAAATTATGTAGCCATCCCTGCTTATAACATTGTATTTACAGAAATATACATGAATAATTCATTCACTTTCTTTATTTTTTTTTTGCTCAGAAAGGACCCTTACATCAAAATTTTCAATGACCACTCTTTTAAGAATCAACTTTTCCTCCAAACACACACTTTCAACCTCAGGAACTCAAACTATTCCTTAAATTTCTCTCCAGAGTATTTATCATTATATAGCACACCATGTAGTTTATTTATTTATTTATTTATTTGTTTTTCTTCATCTGTGTCTCTCTACCCAGTATCAGTCCTGTGAATTAACATTTTGATCATTTCTCTTGGTTTTAAAATAATCACGTGCTCGTGGAATCTGATTACCCTATTTTTATAGCAAATCTTTGCAGTTGAGGTCTTTTGTGTTTAACCTGTGAAAGTACTACCAATTGTCAAGGGCAATTTACCCAACAAACAACTTTACGGCTATCCATTAATTGGTTCCAACTATAGAGCACAGAGGATTAAGGCCTGGCCAGACTGACACATAGCAAGTCAAATAAAGTGTATCTCGTTCCGCCATTTCAACTTAACAAAAAACAAAGCTGAAAAGAACATGTTTCTCCTGGTTTATAGCAACAAATATTTAAAAAAAAGAGGCAACTCTTTCTTTTTTAGGATATGCATATAAAGACATCCTATTTATCTAAACTATAGAATGTATTTTAAAAGTATATTTTGTTTATATGTATATATGAATTCACACATTTACACATTTTAGCCAAGTTTTAAAAGCAAATCTATTTTGTTTGGTTCATCCTTTGTAAACGAATGTGTGTTTTTGCTATTGCAGTGGTATTTTGTGTGAGATTTCCAATTCTATTGAAATAATCAGGCCTTAGAGAAGGAACAAAATTATGGAGCAATGAACTATGTTAGAAATTATTTGGTATATTTCATGATATTATGTAGAAAGCTATTTGATTCTACTATGTTTTTAATTTAAACTCTTTAATTCAAAATTAAAATCATAATTGAAATTTCTTCCATATGATTTAATAACAAAAGCACAAAAAGCTTTAATGCATTTAGAAAACTACAATGGGCAGTAGCACAAACGGAAACATTTAAAAGTTTGGACTAAAGTAATTGTAAGAATCTTGACAAGCCACCCCTCACAAGACAACATTGAAAATTGGAAAGCGAGTCCTACTTTAATTCAATACCTCAAAATGTATTTACTGAACATATAGTATGTGTCAAGTACTCTCCTGTATACTTGGAACATAACAATAAAAAACAGAACAAAGATCTTGGCCTCCTACATCATGCAATGAACTGAAACAGGTGAAAGTGATTACTAGAAGAAAGCAACATTTGGAAGGAGAGTTGAAAGAGGCTAAATGCACAGTACATGCATTGCAAGAAATCTGCTGAACAAAACAAATTACCTAACACTTCCAGAATGACTCACTGCCTTGGGGAAATACATAACAGAACACAAAGAAGAGGAAAAAAATCAGTGAAAACTGCAATCATAACAACTACAAGATAAATGATACTGAAAAAGAGAAACTCAGTAAAAATATTGTAATAGAACCAATCCCATGCAGCACACAAATTAGATTTCTCAAGAAGTCAGAGAGGAAAAGCCAAATGTTGACAAGGAAAATGATGAGCCAGGATCAATCATCCATTTTAAACAACAGGCTTTCCTGTGATTCTCTAATTTTCAGAATAAATGTCTTTAAAAGACTTAAGTCATAAAAGTAAAATAAAATTTCACTGACTAGACAACCAACTACCTGAAAATGAATAAAGCTCAGTCTAGAATGCACAGTAAACTTGGTGCCCAAATAAATTTTACAAGAAAATAATTCATAAATACTTTTCCTTAAGTGTCAATTTAAATGTACATATAGGACCTTAATTTTGATGTACAATAATATATATTGCCCCCAAATGTGACTGTCGTCCAAACACAACAGTTGCTTTAAAAATTCAGTATAGGTTGTATATTGGAGTGTTTTCCTTCCCATTTATGATTCCATGTACTATGGAGTGACAAATTCATGTTTAACTTAATCTGATTATAAGACATAAACTATGGTAAAAAGTATAGATAAGTTATTTGCAAGCAACTCAGCTTAACTAGAGAGAGGTCTGAGTTGCCAGATACCAGAGAAGTTCACTAAAGCTATAAAGAACCAAAATAAAAGTAACCGTGAAGCCTTTGATACGTTGCTATGAAGGTGTAAGCAAAAGGAGAAAACTGGAGAAAGTGCTGATTCCTCCCTGTTTTATTTCCCCCCAAGGAACTTGACTTTGGTTGAGGGTCACATGGATCAGTATAGATACAGGGGTCATCTCAATATTCGGGGAGCCCCAGAGAAAAGTCTCCATCAGTTTTATGGACCCTGGGGTGGAATAAAAGGCTAGGGTTAGAGCTGGGATAGGAGAGGTACTGGGTACTGAGTCACAGTGGGGAAAAGTGTCTTCATGTTTTCCCCCTCCAATCTCCATAAGTAGGCCTTGGCAGAGGTGCCTGAAGAAGACCTCTGCCAACAGAGTGAAGGCCTCTGGGCCAGGAATGCAAATATGAATGCAAATATGCACAAGCTCATGACTAGCCATAAGCGCCCCAGTCCTTGACTGCAACTCGCTTCAAAGCCTGGAATATACTCAATATTGTGCCCCAAGTCTGATGTGAGGAGAGCAGCTTTTCCCCATGAAGACTGCCAGGTAAATCCTTTGTAATCCCCTATGGTCAAGCTTGAAAAACAACATGTAGGTTTTTTAACCAGATTCCTCACTACTTTAAAAATCAACATGAATTATGAAAACCCAGAGTAAATGCCAACCACCATGTAACGTGCTCAAAAATAAATAAACATCTCAGGAAGTTGCTGTCTCTTAACAAATCGAAATGGCTGATTTTTCACTCTGTGATTAGAAGAACATGCCTCACATTATTGGGATGTAGCTTATAGATTTTTGAGGGGACCAGTGAGTCAATACTTCTCTTTACAGTTCACAAAAGAGAAATAAACAAGAATCAACACTTTATTACCTCACAGTCTGTATATTTAGTTGACAATCTGAATTTTTATTAGATGACTACAGGCATCTCATATTTAATACAAAAATAAAAGACAGATGTATTATTTTTCCTTTCCTGACTGTGTCTTCTTTCATGTCTTCTCTTTAGGTGGCCCAATTTCTTTGCTTGTGGTAAACATCATGTCCTTCTTGATATATCTTGCTAAAAAATGTTTTACATTTAACTTATAAAAAAAATTGTAAGATTTAGTTCTTTAAGTCTTTAATTTCTCTACGTTCCATCCACTGTTCAGCACTATTTTTTCAGTGAACAACATTTGTCAAACTAATATCATCTCTCATCTAGACAACTAATAATAACTATGAACTAATGTCCCTGTACCCACATCTAACCCAGTATTTTCAAAGTGCAAATCTGACCATGTCATCTTTGATCTCCCAATGTGCTTAATTCCTGTCAATAGCATTCCATGGTTTTTAAAACAAAGGCCAAAGTCCCACAGAGCCTTACATGACACACCCACTGGCTAACTCTGCAGACTCCTCTTTATGTATATTTATTTTTTCTAGACAAACTGAGGTGTTTCCAGTGTTTCAGTCATTCTGTGCTACTTGTTATCTCAGGATCTTGAATGTGCTGTTGCCTCTGTCCTCTTTCCAACTCCTATTCAAATGCAAGTCAAAGATTCGACTGTGAGACAGTGGATTGTGACTTTTTTTTTTTTTTTCAGGCTGGAGTACAGTGGCGAAAACTTGGCTCACTACAACTTCCACCTCCTGGGTTCAAGCGATTCTCCTGCCTCAGCATCTGGCATAGCTGGGACTCCAGGCATGCATCACCATGGTTGGCTAATTTTTTTGTGTTTTTAATAGAGACAGGGTTTCACCATGTTGGTCAGGCTGGTCTCGAACCCCTGACCTCAAATGATCCACCCACCTCGGCCTCCCCATGTGCTGGGATCACAGGCATGAGAGACCGTGGCTTTTAAAAATATATATTTACCACACTTAGTGTCACATGCCAATTTTCCTTATATGATTAATGACTGTCACTCCTGAGACTGTGTTCTAAGCTGCAACTGTGACCTTTGTGCTATTCATCTGGCTGTTTTTTCTCCAAGGAAAGTTAAAATTAAAGATTTTTGGAATGAATGAATGAAGGTCATATTTGTGGTATTGTTTTATCAACCTTTAATTTGTTTTCCTGGTGCTTACTCTTTTATGTACGGATTTAAATCTACCCAAATGACTTCTAATAATATATCACAGACTACTAGAGAAAACAAATGAGGCTCTGAGTAGACATCATTTAGGGAAGATACATGTGAGACCAAAGTGGGCTATCCTGCAGGAAAACTGGGAACATTTTCTTCCATTCCATGGTGTTCTATGTTGTGTTTGATAGAGAAAAAATTAGGGAAAAGGTACATAATAGGTCGCATATAAATGAGCTACTATCTGTTTTTCCATTTGTAAGCCTATGCCAATAACAAGAACCACTAGAAATATAATTTTAGCATAAAAGCAATACTTTAAATACTTTTTTCAGTGACTAGTGACTATGCTACAAAATAAAATCTTAAATATGTATGCATTTTGTTTATGTTACTTTATGTAGTATCTTTGGATGAGTTTATTTTGTTGCTATAAATATATTTTTTCCCATTGGACCTGTAAGTCTCAGAGTCTTAGTACAGGTGAATCTCCATCAATGTATAAGATAAACTCTTGAAATTGCAGGGTAATTCATTTGGGAATTAGGAGAGATTTCTTTTATTTATTGCGCTATTTAAAGCTAGTTCATGATTAATGCAATTAATCATCCTGATGATTTACTAGTTTTAATTATTTCATATTGAGTCTTCTGGTATTAATCATTGTATATTGAGTCTTCTCTATGTGGAGAACATACAGTAGATGAGTTTGTGTTTTCTTTGCCTTATTCAATTTATTTTCATCTGGAATATTATAATAAATTTATGCTATCTGTTACAAAAATACTTTTAGTGCTTTTATTTTTTTAATTATATTTTTCCAATATATTCTTATTTTATAGAAAGAAAGTACAACACTATAGCTGTTCTTTCTAACTCAAGAAACACTGAAAAATTATTATTTTGGGGTGGGGGAGGACAGAATTTCACTCTGTTACACAGGCTGGAGATCAGTGGCATGATCTCGGCTCACTGCAACCTACACCTCCCAGGTTCAAGCGATTCTCCTGTCTCTGCCTCCCAGGTAGCTGGGATTACAGGCATGTGCCACCACGCCCAGCTAATTTTTGTATTTTGAATAAAGAGGGGGTTTTGCCATGTTGGCCAGGCTGGTTTCTAATGCCTGACCTCAGGTGATCCGCCTGCCTTGGCCTCCCAAAGTGCTGGGATCACAGGCGTTAGCCACCATGCAGGGCCTGAAAAACTCTTGGTCTCTTCTTCCTGGAGTTGTCCACTTAAAATTAAAAATACTAACATTTGTTCAGCTATTTACCCAGCAATAATAATTACCAGTTAACATCACTGAAAATATTTGAACATAATGCTTTCTGAGTGCTTTATTCTGAAAACAAATCCAGAAAGCAATTCAAGAATCAAGAAACTTCAGCTTATTTGAATTTTCTCTTTTTGAATTAGACCTAAGAGATCTATTGAGTCACGGTATGAGGATGGAATACTCTAGAAAGAATTGACATGACCATTTTGCCTAATAGGCTGTGGTTGTAGTCATTGTTTTTAAATAGCTGTAGTGGTCTTAACTTGTTTTTGTATCTTTAGGATTACATAGGTCTACTGGACAAAATCATGAAAATCTGAATTTGAAATTAAATTTCTCTCTAATTTCATAAATAACATTTTAGTGGTTACAACAATATAATTTCTAAATATATGTATTCTGAGGCAGACAGTGCTTTCCATGTTTAAGAGAATATCAGGTTCCAAGGTGCCATTTAAATAAATCATATTGTCACTAAGTCTTTATTTTATAATGTATTTTGTATTATATTTGATGGTTTATATTTTGCATTAGAATATATGATTAACTCTTAGTCACACATATTATCCAAACATGCACTTCTTAAGGAACATTTCAATAGACAAAATCACATAGTAGAAATGTTTTCTGTGGATAGTAAATAAACTCATTTCGAATACATACCCTCTTCTGCTATTTGGGACTAGCACATATTCCTGCCAAATAATATATATTTTTAAAAATTATCTCTTAGTGGCAGAAATAAACCATTAGTTTTTCCACAGCTTGTCTATTAGTAGGCAAAATTACAGAAATTTACACAAATATTCATATATAATGTCCCTTTACAAACATTACCTTTCCTCAGTGAATTTAAGTATACATATTACTGATACTCTACCAGGATAAATAACAGAACTATGTAGTTTTTCATAGAGAAAGACCTGATGTCTATCCTGTAGTAGCATATAACTTCACAAAAAGAAGATTTTTTTAAAAAATTCTGAATTTTAATTATTGTATACTTAATAATGAGCTTTTTTTTCTTATTCCAATTCAAAAGAATACACATGACAATATATGCATGCATGTCTGTTTTTATTTGGATACCTAATGATTTCTAAGAATATTTTAGTAAACAAAACTAAGAATATTTTTATTTTTTAAAACTTTTTTGCAGCTACCATCAGAATTCATGTAAAATTTAGTCTCAATATCTTAAAAAAATGATAGCTAAAAAGTCATCTTACGGTACAGAAAAAGAATATTTGTACAAGGACATGAGGGTATTTCTGTGTAAAGACAGTCTATTCTGTTCAGATAAATTAACAGTTAAGTTTGAACTAAAAAAAATTGCAACATAAAAATATTAGATAAGATGAACAGGCAATGCTCAAAAATCTCAGAACCTTGAAATACAAAACTATCCCTTAATGTTTGAAAAATATAAATTTAATATTATTAGTAATCATAAGAAGTATGGATATTCCATTTTCATTTGTTATTTTCACTGCTATTTTACATAATCATCTTAAGTTCACCAGCTTTTTCTTTCCATCAAATCCTAGAGGAAATGGGGCAGGCATTACTATACCTACCTTTAAGGTAGGGAAACAAAAATTTAGAGAAGTCAATCCTATGATATATATTAGTAACATACATAATAAGTGGTACAATTAAGATTTTATACCAAAGGTAGTAAATCAGATATGTTTCAAAATTTTAGTTACAAGCGTACACATGGCCAACAGATATACGAACTAATGCTCATTATCATTAATCATCAGAGAAATGTAAACCAAAACCACAATGAGATAGAGATATTATCTCACCTCAGTTAAAATGACTTTTATCCAAAAGACAGGCAATAACAAAGGCTACAAGGATATGGAGAAAGTAGAATCCTCATACGTGGTTGGTGGAAGTGTAAATTAGTAAAGCACTATGGAGAACAGAATAAAAATTAAAAAAATAGAACTACCATATGCTTCAGCAGTCCTACTGCCATGTATATATTCAATAGAAAGGAAAAGGGTATATTAGAGAGATATCCTCACTCCTGTGTATATTGCATTACTATTCACAATAGCCAACGTTTGGAATCAGTCTAAGTATCTATCAACAGATGAGTGGATAAATAAAATGTAATACATATACACAGTGGAACATGATTCCATTAGACTGAACCATAAAGAATGAGATCCTGTTATCTGCAACGACAGTGATGGAACTAGAAATGATTACGTTAAGTGAAATAAGTTGAGTTCGGAAAGAGAAAGTTCACATGTTCTCATATGTGGGAGCTACAATTAAAATAATTGAATGCATGGAGATAGAAAGTAAAACAGTGGTGATCAGAGGTTGGGAAGAGTAGTGGGGAGGAGAGAAAATAGTGGGAATGGTTAATAGGTGCAAAAATATAGTTAGTTAGAATAAATAAGGCCTAGAATTTGATTGTACAGCAGGATGAATGCAGTCAACAGTAACGTATTGCATATTTTAAAATGATTAAAAGAGTGGAATTGGCATGTTCTTAACACAAACAAATGATAAAGGCTTAAGGTAATGGATTCCTCAATTACCCTGATGTGATTATTGCACGCCTTATGCCTGTATCAAACCTCTTATATTAAATATATTCGCCTACTAGGTACCCATAAAAATTAAACATTAAAAAACTAAATATTTGTCACAAGAATCTTTTTTCAAATAAAATATTATACAGAAGCCCAAATCCAAAGCAGATTCAATGACAAATTTATCTTTGAAAACTACTGTAAGAAAAAATGGAGTATACATAATGGGTTTTCCTTCATATTTGTATCCCACATAATTACTCTTAGCAAAAAAATTATACAAACAAAAAATATACAAACAAAAGCCACATGTACACACTCCATGTTTGAGCCAACAATAACGCATGTGTAAGTAGCACAAGTGTAGAAATATAGCTTTCATGGTGCATTTTAATATTGTATGAAGCCTTCCTAAAAAAGCACTTGAGAGTTCAGCTATGGATCCTGTGTTTTAATTAATAACCTGTTAATACCTTATCAAATTAATTGTTGCCATTCTCATTTCTAAAGCAATGTTTAAAGGATAATAAAAAAAAAATAAAAAACCATACTATGCAAGAAGCTTAAAACAGATACAAAGTACAAGAATTTGTGGAAAAACAACTCCAGGAAAGATAAAAAGCTAAGCCTACTAAACTTAATTGATCCTAAAATTTAGTTTTAAGTTTCATGATGTTAAAAGAAAAAAGGAAAAGAAGTATGTATTAAATTTAAAAAATCTAACTAAATAAGTGAAAATAAATAACTTCTTTTTCTTTAGAAATTGTTTTGTTTCTTTCTTTCTTTCTTCTTCTTTTTTTTTTTTTTTTAATGGAGTCTTGCTGTGTCACCTAGGCTGGAGTACAGTGGCATGATCTCAACTCACTACAATCTCCACCTCTAGGGTTCAAGCATTTCTCGTGCCTCAGCCTCCTGAGTAGCTGGGATTACAGGCGCACACCACCACACCTAGCTCATTTTTTTCTATTTTTAGTAGAGACAGGGTTTCACCATGTTGGCCAGGCTGGTCTCAAATTCCTGACCTCAAGTGATCTGCCCGCTTTGGCCTCCCAAAGTACTGGGATTATAAGTGTGAGCCACCTTGCTCAGCCTAGAAATAGTTTTTTAAACCACAATTTATGGATTACACTTTAGTGAGACATCAAATGACATGAAGGGAAGTGACTGTTTTCCCTACGTTTTTAAAAAATCAAAAATATTTCTTATATGATTATTTTATATTTTTTATAGAGACAAATTCCCACAAATTTAGATTGTTAAATTTTATTTTTATAATATTGTTACTTTGGAGAGACAGTGAAATTTGGTTGAGCTCAGTGCTGCTGAGATATATAGTGACCTGATTTCACACTTCTTTGGCTCACTCATTGACTCATAAACCTCACAATAAGCATTCATAAAAGAATAATTTGAAGAAATTCACCTAAACTAACATTGTACCTAAATTCCTAAGGTACATTCCCGCCTTCATTTCCAGTTAAGAACCCCTGGCTAAGAAATATAAAAATGTGTAATAACTTTTAAGTCTTCCTTTCAAAATCCTTTGCTTTAATATTCTCTATCTATCTATCTATCTATCTATCTATCTATCTATCTATCTGTCTATTCAAAGCCTATATATATATATATATATATATATATATATCCCCTCACATATTTTTAACCTTGCATCCAAAATGTTTGCCATGAGTATAAGTGGTTGAAAATGATGTAATTTCTGTTGTATTTAATAGATTTTGATTAAATTTAAAAACAAAATTGCTGCCTAACTCATTGAATTTTTTTTTTAAACTAAAATTCCATAGCAATTTGATATATTTAAAAGATTAAAGCTGAAAATCAAATTTCTGAGAATCCTAAAGCAAAAATTAAGACAGGCAATCTAGGGTAAATGTTGAAATGTGTGACAGGCACCAGATGAAACACAAAGACAAGGATCCAGATTGTTGGAACTATCTCACACTGGTAAGTCCCGCTATCAGTTAATTAGTAAGGACAAACTGAAAATTTTGTACATAGTTACAACATAATATACTCACCTTATATTGCAATATGCTTATGATTTTTATTATAGGATATGAGTCAACTTATTCTCAAGTATTTTTTAATTCATATAATACATTCCCTAATAATCCTATTTGCTTCATTTTAATTAAAGTCAGAAAATCTTACAGTAAATCAAACTTTAGTTGTAGTTCCTATCTTCTTCTTCTTTTAATCTTTTAAATTCCCATCCTTTAGTAAACACAATAATTATTTTCAGTCACTAACATAGAGTTTAAGTTTAGCTTTCTGGCCTTATAAACTGAGAGATAGTTCTTAATCAGTATGGTAAGGCATTCTTGAAATGAAATGGCTTATAAATCTATTTATCAATCCTGGCATCTATATTTGACACATACTGTAGGAAATAAGTGCTTCTTCTTTTCTTATGGTAATATTTCCTGATGGTAACTAAAGATCCCACTTAGATGAATATAGGCAAGATGGAAGGATGAAATGAGAGATTAATGGATAATGTTTTGGTCATTGATTGACTTATTCTGCATTTGTGTAGGAAGGATGGGTATGATAGTAAGTTTTAAAGAATTAATGTTCTTTCATGAATATCTTTCCTAAATCAAGAAATGACATAATGACTACCAGGACAAGAGTTCAATAATTGTGAGTGAAAAGACCAATCTATGATGCAGTCAATGTTTACTACAAGCAGAACATACTATAAAATTGATATCTACAATATTGCCCTCAAGGCTTACACTGCCATTTCAACTCATTCCCTCGTGAACAACAGAAGGCTGTTTTACCAGTGGTCTCAGCCATTCTTCATTCTACTATAGATGTCCACTGTATAGTAATATATTGCCACTCTAAAAAGAGTCTTCTGGTGCTATTGACTAAAACTAAAACAATATCAACTAGATGACAAAAATTCTCAAATGATCAGTCCTCAATAATGGCAAATTGCAGAATAATGGTATTAAAATCCCATTGGTTGACAAAATGTGATATGAAACTTGAATATTAGTAAGGCATGTGTACAAAGTTGGTTTTTTTATTATTACAAAATGTGCTTCATATCTTTGACAAATCAGAATTAAAACACTGGCTGTAGTGTACTAATCTAACTTCACTTGGAAAATGAGGTATTCTTTATAGTTGTTTAAGCATAAAATACAATTAAAAATTGGTGATAGCATACCAGCTAAAGAAGTTAACAACAATATTTTAAAATTTGAATGAACTTCTTGTCATGTGCTTGAAACTCTGTTTAAAAGCCACTTTTCTCAACTGTAATAATGAACCATGGTTATTTGGCATTTTCAAATTAAAATGTGGTGTACTAATAAGTATGCCTAAGAAAGGTAGAAAAGTTTAAAAAGAACCAAGTGTCTTAAAACCACGAAAATGTTGACCAAGTTATTCTATATTTAATATTGTTATTCTAAACACAATGATACAAATGATGCCTTAATGTAAAGTATAAAATTCATTTTGTAAATTGTTTAGGAACATGTGATCACTATCCATATTTCAACTCCAGGTGAAATAAGTATGTAATAATACAGAAAGTTCCTACAATAAGTAGGATGGAGAATTATTTCAACAGAATGGTTATTAACCTAAAAAAATGATAATAAATATATGTTAAAAACTGAACAGAAATACAAAATATGTGAATAGCATCTATATTTCTCTGCTTTAGTTATAATCATGTATTGACATAATTTTTATTCAACTATGCATTAAAGAGAATACACTTCCTTTATACTAACAAAAAATAGTGTGAGATTATAATGTTACATAACTTACTATACTTTGATACTATTTTAAAAATATTACTAAAATATTTTTAGGAGACATTTTGATATTTAGCTCACAAAGCAGTCTCTTCAAACTTGATGGTAAATGCTAAGTAGATAGTTGCTTCCTATGGAAGCTGCAAATATAAAATAACCATCATTTTATTCATCTTGCCATTTGTAGTAGTCCATTCTCACACCACTATAAATAACTGCCTGAGACTAGGTAATTTACAAAGGAAAGAGGTTTAATTGACTCAGAGTTCTGCATTGCTAGGGAAGCCTAAGGAAACTTACAATTACGGCAGAAGGGGAAGCAGGCACCTTCACAAGGTGGCAGGAGAGATTGTGAGCAAGAACAGGAAAAAGTGCCTTACAAAACAACCAGAACTTGTGGTTTTATATTCACTTACTATCAGAAGAATAGCATGGGAGAATCGTCTCATGATCCAATCACCTTCCACCAGATTTCTTCCTAGACATGTGGGAATTATGCAGATTAAAATTCAAGATGAAATTTGGGTGGGGACACAGCCAACCCATATCATTCTGTGCCTTGTCCCTCCCAAATCTCATATTCTCACGTATCAAAACACAATCATGCTTTTCCAACAGTCCCCCAAAGTCTTAACACATTCCAATATTAACCCAAAAGTCCAAGTCCAAAGTACCATCTGAAACAAGGTAAGTCCCTTCTGCCAGGAGCCTATAAAATAAAAAACATGTTAGTTACTTCCAAGATACAATGGTACAGGATTTGGACAAATGCTTCCATTCCAAATGGGAGAAATTGGTCAAAACAAAGGGATTACAGCACCATGCCAATCTGAAATCCATCAAGGCAGTTTTTAAATCTTAAAGCTCCAAAATTATCTTCTTTGACTCCATGTCTCATATCCAGGTCAGGTTGATGCAAAGGGTGGGCTCCATGATCTTGGGCAGCTGTGTGCCTGTGGGTTTGCAGGGTACAGCCCCTCTCTTCACTACCTTCACTGGCTGGTGTTGAGTGTATGTGGCTTTTCCAGGTGCACAGTTCAAGCTGTCAGTGGATCTACCATTCTGGGGTTTGGAGGACAGTGGCCCTCTTCTCACAGCTCCACTAGGCAGTGCCCCAGTGGGGACTCTGTGTGGAGCCTCCAATCACACATTTCCTAGAGGAGGTTCTCCATGAGGTCTCCAACCCTGCAACAAATTTCTGCTTGGACATGCAGGCATTTTTGTACTTCCTCTGAAATCCATGCAGAGGTTCCCAAATTTCAATTAATGTTTCCTGTGTACTAACAGGCCTAATGCCACGTGAAAGCTTCCAAGGCTTGGGGTTTGTACCCTCTGAAGGAATAGCTTGAACTGTACCTTCACCCCTTTTAGACATGGCTAGAGCTGAAGTAGCTGGGACACAGGGCACCAAGTCCTGAGACTGTACCAAACGGGGTCCCTGGGACTGGCCCATAAAACCATTTTTCCCTCCTAAGCCTGCAGGCCTGTGATGAGAGGGTGTGACCCCAGTATCTCTGGCATGCCCTGGAGATATTTTCCCCATCATCTTCATTATTAACATTTGGCTTCTTGTCACTTACACAAATTTCTGCATCTTGCTTGAATTTCTTACCAGAAAATGTTTTTGTTTTTGTTTTTTTTTCCTTTTCTATCACCTCATCAGGCTGTAAATTTTTCAAACTTTTATGCTCTACTTCCCTTTTAAACATAAATTCCAATTTCATATCATCTCTCTCAAGTTAAAAGTTCCACAAATCTCTAGGCCAAGGACAAAATGCTGCCAGTCCCTTTGCTAAAACATAGCAAGAATGACCTTTGCTCCAGTTCCCTAGGCTTTCCTCATCGCCATCTGATACCACCTCAGCTTGGACTTCATTATCTATATTATGATCAGCATTTTGGTCAAAATCACTCAACAAGTCTCTAAAAAGTTCCAAACCTCCCCACATCTTTTTATCTTCTTTTGAGCCCTCCAAACAGTTCTAACTGCTGCCTGTTACCAACTTCTAAAATCACTTCCACATTTTTGAGTATCTCTATGGTAGTACCCCACTCTCCATGGTGCCAATTTCCTGTATTAGTTCATTCTCACACTGCTATAAAGAAGTGCCCAAGACTGGGTAATTTATAAAGGAAAGTAGTTTAATTGACTTACAGTTCCACATGGCTACAAAGGCCTCAGGAAACTTACAATCATAGCAGAAGAGGAAACAGACACCTTCTTCACAAAGCAGCAGGAGAGAGTGTGAGCAAGAGCAGGGAAAACTGCCTTATAAAACCACCAGATCTCACTCACTATCACAAGAACAGCATGGAGGAAACTGCCCCCATTATTTAATCACCTCCCACCAGGTCTCTTCCTTGACACATTGGGATTCTGAGAATTACAATGAGATTTCAGTGAGGACACAGCCAAACCATATCACCATTGCTGCTGCATGCTCAGTTATGACATAAACTACTGGAATTTATTTCCATTATTCGAGCTTAAGAATTCTCCCTGTAGTAAGATACCTTTTCAAGAAGTATACATTTTAGACATGTTTCTGTTATATTTTTTGATGTTATAAATCATAACAAAAACAACCATTAAATATTCCTAAAAATACTAACAATGAGTATAAATTATATGCATATACATAATTAATTTGAGCTCCAAAATTCCTTTATTATTGCCTTGATTTTGCAAGTGGTAACTATGGTGAATTGTCTATATATCTTTAGCTTAAATGGTCTTATCCAAATACTCTAGTGGTGGTGGTTGTTTCTTTTTTCTTTTTCTTTATTATTTATTTATTTTTTTTCGCATAATTGTTCAGCTGCTGATGACATTCTCTATTATAGTTGTCACTTCTTTTGGTAATATCCTTCCATGATAGCTCATTTGTTTTATTTCAGTAAATGTTCTTATTCTTCTAAATGCTACATTTGATTTTTGAGTTACTCATTAAGATAATTTTTGGAAATTTTTGTTATTAAGTTAGTGCTGCTCTGAATGTAGACACTACAAACTGGATGCAGGATGTTCACAGCAGAACTATTCATAAAAGCCAAAAAGTGTGGACAACCGAAATGTCTATCAAGTGATGAAAAGATGTAAAAAACTGGGATATCCATAGAGTAAATTTTTTTCTGAAATAAACAGGAATAAAGCAATAATACATGCTACAACATGGATAAACCGTGCAAACGTTATGTCGAGCGAAATAAGTCATGTTATATGATTGTATCATATAAAATGTCCAAAATGGGAAAATTTGTAGAAACAAAAAGTAGATTTGTTGTTGTCTCGGGATGGGCAGATTTGAGGGGTCAGCTTAGGAGTGACTGTTATTGATTACAGAATTTATTTGTGATGAGACGAAAATGTTCTAAAATAGACTTTAGTGATGGTTTCACTACTCTATTAGCATACTAAAATCCATTAAATTTTATACTTTAAATGAATGAATTATATGGTATGAATTGTACATCCATAAACTTGCTCAAAATGCTGAAGGACATTGCCATAAAATTACACTGAAAAGGTCAAAGAAATCTCGTAACTCTAAATAAGAGACATTTTCTTTACAAAGCCTGGCTCAACATCAACAGCAGCACTCTTGCCCACCAAAACTCTGTGCCATCCTACACCCTGCTACTGCTAGATTTCTGCATCTAATAAGAAACTAACACTAAAAATAATCTAAAATGCTTGGAGAAGTATTGGTTCCACATATTAAAATAGAAAATAAAGTTGTTTCTAGAATACTCTTTTATGTCTAATAATAAAACAATATAATAATAGCAACAACAAAACTATAGTAGTGATGGCTAATAATTATTAAAAGTTTAATACTAATTATTAAAAGTTTAATTACAGTGTTTAGTAAGAACTCTTTCAATTGCTTCACAAGTATTAACTTCTTCAGTTCTCATCATAACATTGTGAGGTTGGAACCATTATTTCCTTTATTTTATAGATACCCATGGAGAGGTTAAGTAACTTGTCTAAGATTACAGAGCTAGCAGGGATAGGATAGAAATTCTGTCTGTCTACCTTTAGAGTTTGTGCTGTTAATCACTACGCTTTAATTGCAAAATAGTCATAAAACAACAAAGAAGCTAGCCAAATGTTTACCCATGGTTGAAACTATGATCATTTTATCTGAAGCAAACAGCAACTACATCAACAATAAAATAAGGATTTATCACAATAAGCTCAACCTTGATAATGACGTAAGTATATAGTGATAATTAATGGAAACATAAAGATTAATATTAATTGTGATGAATAAAGTTAGCTACAAATAGTATAGTAATATAATATTTATATTTTTATAGTTCTAATTAGTAGTATGGTAGTTTATGGGTTTAGTATTTTATTATGTTTTTCAAGTGTATCTTCTTAGAAGTATTGGTATAAATCATTTACTTTGTACAGATCATAAAAGAGTGAAGAAAAACTTACATTATTTAAAGCAGTCCTCCAAACATCAAGAACAACACAAATAATAGAAAGGAATTATTAGTATTAGTTGCTCATATAAAATAAGAAGATAGGAGGAGAGTCCAACATCTGGTTCACGTTGATGGACATTACACAATAATAAATTAGAAAGAAGGTATAACAGCATATTTAAATGACAAATTAGACAAATAACCCAAAAGATGAGAGTTAAATATGCATATGCAATTTCTCATCTCATAGGAAATTAAACCTTTTCTAATTATAATAGCCCTGACTAATTATTATAAAATACTAATGAGAAACATATACATTTTTAACAATGCTAATAGATCATCTATATATAATCATGATAGGATTATATGCTAGGTATCACATGCTATACAAATGTTACAATGCACCTAAATTCCGGAAAATTCTACTTTGTGTAAAATTAAAATCTTTATTTAAGTCAACTACCTAAGGTTTGCATTTCATAAGAAGTAAATTTTTTAAATTTTAGAGGCCTCTGCCTGAGATTTGAGTCAATGTGGACCATGTCACAATGTCTAGGCTTCAAAGAAGAATCCAAGTTAGTGATAAAAATAACATATAGCAAATTTACCTAAGCCTTAGGGACTATGAATGTTACAATTACAGTAACTACAGTAACTATGATATCCATGATATCATGAGTAACAAAAAAGTTAATATTTTAAAAACATTAATATTGATAGTTTTAATTCAATAGCATTAATAATATTTAAATATACACATAATCTGTTTTATGATGCCTGAAAAGTCCATTTGTATTAACATTCCTACTATTCAAGTGTATCAAATTTATTTATCAATTTATAATCAATGACTAAGGGTTCAAGAAAGGCAGTTGTCAGTTGTTTAATTACACATAGTTTTGGGGCATTGAACAAATACAAATAAAAATTGTTCTTTAGTAACTAAAGTATCTCTGACATCAATGTCGCAATAGCGTATGTAGTTGTGACACTATGAGAATGTCAAAACATAATGGATTATGAAGATGCAGAGTAGTATATATGATGTTGGAACCATTCAGAGTAAATGATTAGCTGAGTTATATTCCATCTACTTTTTATATTATTTATTTATATATTTCATCCCAAATTATTCCAGAAGTATTTTTACTGACGTAAATTCAATTTTCACATAATTATATGTATGTGCTTGTTGCAAGGAGGTAGGATGAAATTAGATACACAGTTTTAGCTGTAATGTGGTTGTCTCTTAGTACCAGTTTGGTTGCTATTTACAAGTATAAGCATAAACTTTATAACATAGAGTTTAGGAAGACTAGAGTATTGTTGGCATTTAAGTCACACATAAATATTGTGCAAGTAAAGATTACAATGATCATGTGGCTGTTATTATGTAGTCTGAGATGCATATTCAGTTGCCTATTGATAATGAAAGACTCAAACAATAGAAAATGTATAATATCATTATAGAAAATTATAGTTGTTGAAAAAGAGCAAAGGTTGTGAGCCTCATTGTTGGCAGTGTGTAGTGCATAATGATAAGTTATCTGCTTTTCAAAATTGGAATGACAAAAATTTTTATGTAAAGAGTAAATAATAAGGAATTTTTCAATGAATTAAATTCATAATACTTTTTTTGAATGGCAGGTTCTAACAATACAGAACAAAGTTTTAAACTATCATTTCAGACTAGGAATTAAAATGATTAAGAAAGTTACTACATTGCTTTTGGGATTTTTAGAGGTGTTCCAAGAAAAAATATTTTATATAGAGTCATTAGCATCTAAATGAAGGTAATTATTGTCAGATGACTTAAAATCCAGTCCTGATTTTACCACTTATATGTATATCTACCTAGGCCAAGTCATTTAATTTTTATAGGTTATGCTTCTTACATTAAACAAAACATGAGATACTTGGACTAGATTACTTTTAGCCTTAACTTACTCAACCCCAATATCTTATTGTAAATACGATACTCAGATGACAGTTACTCAATGTGTCCAAAATAAAGCTCTCATTTTAGCTCTAAAACCTGCTTTTCTTACCAAATTCTTGTGTGTGTGTGTAGCATTAACATCCTACATCTCCTGTTGGTTCAAGGCTAGAAGGAACAGATTTTCACTTACTTGCATTGATTCTATATTATGTTTTTAATCAGGTTACTTTTCTTCATTTTCATTAATGGAAATGTGTACAATACTTGTGTATGACTTGCCTATGAAAATTGAGTGTGAAAACAGGGTTACCTGCGCAAGTTGAAGGGTTTTTCTGGTTAATTTTTAATTTTTAATTTTTTTTACAAAGTAGGATGCAAATTTTGTGCTGAGGGTAAGAAAGGAGGTAAACATTTGAAGAAAAAGCAGGTGGTTTAAATATCTCCTTTGAGGAATAGATGAGAAGTTTGCCTAGTCTCAGTTTCCCATTGATGTCATACCCAATTACCATGAACTTAGTAGCCCAAAGAATATACACTTATTATGCTGTGGTTCTGGAAGTCAGAAGTTCAAAATGTATCTCACTAGGCTAAAATCAAGATGTTGACAGAGCTACCTTCCTTCTGGAGTCTCTAGGTAGATTTGCCTTCCAAGAATCAAGAAGCTTGCTTCTTTCACAGATTTGTGGTTTCCTTTCTGTGGTCACATTAATATAATGGATGCCTCCATCACCACATTTCATTCCAACTCTCCTACTCTCCTCATTCCTTTATGAGGACCCTCTTGTTAATAGATAGATCGTGCCTGCCCAGAAGCTGTAGAATAACCTCCCCATCTCAAAATCTCCAATTTAATCACATCGACAAAGTCCCTTTTTTCATATAAGCTAAGGTATTCACAGGTTCTGGGGATTAGAACAAAGATATGTTGTGGAGGGGAAGCCTGCTAACCCCAGTTCATTCTCTTCCTCCCCAAAGACTCAAGTCCATCCCAAATACAAAATTCATTTACCCGATCTTAACATTCCCAAAGTCTCAACCCATTACAGCCTCAGCTCAAAATACCAAAATCTCATTGTCTGTATCATCAAATATTGTATAGATGAGACTCTTACGTAATGCATGTTGGATAAACATCTTCTCTTATCAGTGGACCCATGAAACTAGAGAACCAGTTACCTGTTACCAAAATACGATGGTGGGACAGGCATAGGATACCAATTATAAATATTCCTGAAGAAAACAGATGGGAAAGGGGCAAATTTCAACATTCAGTCAGGAAATCAACATTAGGTTCCAAGGTCTGTGCATAACTCTCTGTGGTTCATATCTCCTCCCTACGGGGTAGAGGCTCTACCCTCAGAGTTATCTTTTCTTTTTTCATAAGGAGAATTAGGACCTGGGCATCTTTGGAGGAAATATTATTTGCCTACTACTTCTAGGAAAACCTAGAATTGTATGGCCATATTATGACTGGAATCCTTGAATTTTTAAGTTTATACACACACACACACACACACACACACACACACATATATATATACATATTTTGAGACAGAGTCTGTCACTGTGGCCCTGGTTGGAGTGCAGTGGCATGATCTTGGCTTATCACCAGCTCCTCCCGGTTTCAAGTGATTCTCCTGTCTCAGCCTCCCAAGTGGCTGGAATTATAGGTGCCTGCCACCATGTTCAGCTATGTTTTTGTATTTTTAATAGAGATGGGATTTCACTGTTGGCCAGGCGGGTCTCAAACTTTTGTCCTCGTAATCCACCCATCTCGGCCTCCCAAAGGTTTGGGATTACAGGCGTGAGTCACCGAGCCCGGCCTATTTTTATTTTTTTTGACAGGGTCTCTCTGTTGCCCAGGCTGGAGTGCAGGGGCACAATCACAGCTCACTGCCACCTCAATCTCTTGGGCTCCAGCGACTCTCCTGCCGCAGACTCTAGAGTAGCTGCAACTGCAGGTGCATGTCATACCACCTGACTATGTATATGTATGTGTATATGTATATGTATATGTCTATATATATATGTATATGAATATGGGTTTTTTTGGTAGAGATGAAATCTCACTATGTTGCCCAGGTTGATTCTTAAACTCTTGGTTTATGATATTTTCTAACCGTGTTCTATAATTTGGGATATATTCAGAGAAGAAAAGACTTGGAAAAATGGGCCAAAACTTGGTGTGGAAATACGACAGAAGATTAAAATGTACAAAAATACAATCAGTCAAGTATTAGTGTTAAAAAATGTGGTTGCATTTATCTATTGTAGAATCAAATCTAGTCAGGACAAAACTAAAATAAGGGAGGGTATTAGAATTTGGGATAAATAACATTAATTAATTTTGCCTTTGATTATAAGAACAATGCTATTAAAAGTTATTGATAAAGAGATCAAAAATAAAATGTAACTGGACAGACAACATATTTTAAACTTTCATTTCGTTGACACTATCCTAGATAAGTCCCTTATACCAGAACAACTCTAACAACCTCTTTTATCAGTCTTCTTGCACTTTGCCTGGACCTTTACAATTCATCTTTTTCAGGGCTGAAAATATATTATATCTGCATCTAAACATTCCCTTACTCATAGAATCCTAGAGTCATAAGGAATCTTATAGATTATTTCATTCAACCGTCACTTTTTACTCTCAACCAATGGTTGTTGTTCTTAATTCCAATATCATATACTAGTCATCCACTGTGGACAATCTCAACCCTATCTTTTTTTTCATCGAGATCTTTGTGGAAAAAAAAGCGCCCTAGACTTTACTAAATGAGCTGTTTTAATTATGATTTTGATAGCATATTCAACCTTTAATCTTCCTTCTTTTCCTTTTTATTCAAACTTTATTGAGGTGTATTTGAAAAATAAAAATTTCATATATTCAAGGTTTACAATGCCATGATTTGATTACATTTATTTTTCTTCACTCTGTCCTCAGTCTTCAAGTGCCTATAGTCCCCTCCCTCAGTCTTGAAAAACAACAGCAGCAACAGTAATAACACACATTTTCCTAAGTTTAAAATGCATCTATATTACCTACTCAAAAAGATATTTTATTTTCTTTATTATTAACTTACTACAAAGTGCCAGATAAAACAAACAAGATTTCTTATTATCACAATGCAATCTTAAAGCCAACTGTGATAGCTTCTAGGTTCTATCTAAGTGATATAACATGTTGTTAAATATCTCCTATGCTTTGAAACTCCTGGACTGTAAAACTTTTGCATCTTATTTCTTACTTTACACATCCTTCACTGGTATTTCTTCATTTACCTAATCCTTAAAAATACACACTCTAAGTTCAGTTTTCTTCATGTGTGACCCTTATTGATACATGATACCACAGCTCAAATACCCAAATTAAAAGTCGTGGAATCAAAAACTTACTTAGACATAAGCTAAAATCATGCCTAGCCACTTTTGTTAAATCTAAATAAAATTATAGTAAAATCTAAATACACAAAGAAATATCAATCAGTCCTGTAAAGTTAGAAAGTATTTTTAAAGTAATGAAAATTTCACAAAAAAATCCTGCATGCAAATGTCTATAGAAACTTTATTTATAATTGCCAAAACAAATATAGATAAATACACTGGATTACATCCAGAAAATGGAATATTTTTCATTGTTAAAAAAAAAAAATGAGTTACCAAACCACAAAAAGACATAGAGAAAACTTATATCTTGTTAGGTAAAAAAAAAAAAAAGCCAGTCTGAAAGGCTACATACTGTATGATTCCAACTATATGACATTCTAGAAAACCTGAGTCTATGGAGACAATAAAAAGATCAGTGGTTTCCAGGGGTTACTAGGAGCGAGGAATAAATAGGCAAATCACAGAGAATTGTTAGGGCACTGAAACTACACTGCATGATACTAAAATGATAGATAGATGCCATTATGCATTTGTGCAAACCCATAGCATGTACAACAGTTTAAGACTGAACCCTAAAATAAACTATGGATTGTACGAGGTGTCAATGTATGTTCATCAACTGTAAGAAATCTATCATATTGTTGGGAGATGTTGATGACAGGTAATGCTGTGCATGTGGCAGGGTGGGGTTGAGGGTTCACAGGACATATGTGGGAAATCTCTGCACCTTCTGCTAGATTTTACTGTGTTTCTACAACTGCTCTACAATAAAATCTATTTAAAAATGGACAGAAATATGGGTATATTTTTGTAAAATTTAAAATAAAATTGTATCAGGTTTAATATTCATTCCAATAATTTAAAAGCCTGTAACAACATGTAAACAAAATACAGGACACTGTAATTGTGAATCTCTTCAATAGCACATGAACAACATCCTTCAATCACAGTAAAAGGAGCTGGAGTAAAGGAAAGTGAAGAAAGAAAATAATCAAAATACTGAAAATGGCTTTTAGAATGTAGTCTCAGTACATATGTTTCCCTTCAAGCTAAATTTAATAATGTAAACCTCTACAATAACCTCAAGATCTATACCTACAGACTTCCAGGAGGCACATTTCTACTGGAGAGAAATTCAGGCAGCACTCTGGTAAATCATGTCTTCCAGAGGAACAAGAAGTTTGCAGAAGGAGAAGGAAGGTTCATGATGAGCCTTAAAGCAAAGGTCACCTAATGCTACCTCCTCATCAGAACACATTTTATTTTTGTAACCTAAACTTTGATATTAAGATAAAAAATTTGGACATAAAATTCTATATTGTCTTCCAGAAGTCAAAGAAAAATAAAATTGTATTAGAGCACTCCAAGAGCCAGCCCTCATCAACAACATAGTATCTCTGAATAAAATAATGAGCAATCCAATAAAATAGGTATCAGGTAAATAAATATTAAAAAGAAGACAAGCTAGTATAAAAAGAGAAATTAAAATAAAGTAACCAATAAACTGAATAGTTGACTTGTGAATATACAGCAAGTGTGAAGTAGCACTTCATAAAACAGATATAAAATAATATATAAAGCTGTGATAATAATACCATAGCTGTTCATTCAAGCAATATTGGTTTGTTGCTTTCTTTCTAAGGAAAAAAAAAATAAGTTCTAGAAAAAATGCTTAACACAAGGCCAACAAAACTTTATCCTCAAAAACCTTATATTTTATAAGGAGAAATAAACTAACATCAAGATAAATGAAATATTTTACAGATTCTAAAGAGAAAAGTAAATTAGGGAATGAGCTAGAAAATATTCAAGAGGGTTAAAAAAATTGTAAATCCAAGCAATGAAGAAAAGAAATAACTCACTGTTAATGGGATAATTGATTAAAAGACTAAGGAAGTGAGGGAGAGAGATATTCTGGAAGGAGAACATTTCAGACAAAAGGAATAACAGCTATTAATTACCAAAACAGTTCAAAAAATAGTAAGGAGCCCACTGTAGTTGTAGTATAAAGAATGCAGTAGAAAATTATGTCAGCAAAATAGCTTGAGTTGGGATGAGGAAAGAGGGAATCCGATCATATAGATTCTTAAAAACCATTTTTAAGATATTGATCATTTCACGATTGAGGACTCTGAAGCGAGGGATAATATTTTGTGACTTATATTTAACATTTTAACCGATTTTTTTCTAGCTAATGGTTAAAAATAGACTATCCACGACCAAGAGAAAAAGCAAGATCAGTTAGAAAGCTCTTATAATATTCCAGCAAACTAAGATGGTGGCTTGAATGGGACAATGTAGCTACTTTTCCTATAATTTGAAGGTACATCCAATAAGATTTTATTGACAGATTGAACTGGTTTTGAGATAAATAATTTAAGAATGACGTCAAGGTTGGCTAGGCACGGTGGCTCACTCCTGTAATCCTAGCACTTTGGGAGGCCCCAGGTGGGCGGATCACGAGATCAGGAAATCGAGACCATCCTGACTAACATGGTGAAACTCAGTCTCTAACAAAAATACACACACACACACAAATAAATAAATAAAAATAAATTTTAAAAAAATTAGTCAGGCGTGGTGGCGGGCGCCTGTAGTTCCAGCTACTCGGGAGGCTGAGGCAGGAGAATGGCGTGAACCCAGGAGGCGGCGCTTGCAGTGAGCCGAGATCGCGCCACTGCACTCCAGCCTGGGTGACAGAGCGAGACTCCGTCTCAAAAAAAAAAAAAAAAAAAAAAAAAGGATAATATCAAGGTTTTGGCTCAAGGAAGAAGAATGGACCTCCCATTTATAGCAATGGGAAAGACTCTTGGAGAAACAAATATGGAAAATGATAGGAGCCATGTTCAGGTCATGATATATTGAATATTCCAATGAGATATCAAAGGGACGTTTTGAGTTGACTGTTAAATATCTAAGTTGGGAGTTCAAGAGAATGGTTGGAAAGGCAGATATAAATTTTCGAGTAATAAGAATATGAATGGTAATTTTTAAAAATGAGACTAAATGCACAAGGTAATTTGTATAGCTATAAAAATAGAAGATTAAGCCATCCTTCGACCATTGTAAAGTTTAGAGGTTGAAGAGAGCAAAATAGTCCAGCAAAAGGCACTCATAAAGAAATAAAGATGAAAGCAGAAAACCAGGAGTATTTAGTGTCCTGGGTCTGATAAAGAAAGTGTCACCAAAAAGAGAGAGAGATTTTTTTTTTTTTTTTGGTACATCTATTGATAGGTTAATAAAATTGAGGATTGAGAATTGACTGTGGTATTTAAAAATGGAGACTATTTTTTACCTTCCTTAGGACCAGTAGGGTAAAAGTTTGATTGAAATGGGTTTAAAAAGAACTAAGGAAAAGGAATTTTATACAAGAAGTGTAAACCAATGTTTTAAGGTTTTCTGTAAATGAAAGAGGAGAAATGGACAAAAGAAAAAGAAAAAGAGAAGTGGCCAAAAAAGGAGTTTCTTAACTTGAAAGAAGTAGCATCATGGCTACATGCTGAAATGAAGAATTAAGAAGTGAAGAGACTCTTTTTTAGTTTAACAGAAGAGATATGGGAAAATGGCTGGAGAGAGGAGTTAATTTTTGTAGATAAACAGAAAGATGTTCTTAGGAGTGTAGATTGCTTGTTCATAAAAACAGGAAGGAAGTATAATATTTTGGCATTTATGCAAATATAATCCTAGAAGTCATAAATAAGAATCAAGCTCTTTGGGTAATATGGTTATTTTAACAGTGCTAACTCTTCCAATCCATAAGATTAGTATTCCTTTCCATTTAATTATGTCTTCTTTAATTCTGTTCATCGGTGTTATGTAATTTTGAGCATACAAGTCTTTTGCTGTCTTGGTTTGGGTTTATTCTTAGGTATTTTAATCTTCTCATGCTTTTATAAATTTTTTTTTCTTTGTTTTCTCTGTGGATAGTTCATTGTTACTGTACAGAAATAAAACTAAATTTTTATGTTTGATTTTGTTTCCTGAAACTTTACTGAATTTTCTTTTAGTTCTAATAGTTTTTTTTTATTGGAGTATTCAGAGTTCTATACATACAATATCAATCCTCCTGGAGAGATAATTAATTTCTTCTTTTCCAATTTGAATGCCTTTTATTTATTTTTCTTGATTAATTGCTCTGGCTATTAGACTCCTAATTCTATGATGAATAGGAATAGTGAGAGTGGACTCCCTTACTGTCTTTTCAATCTTAATGATTTCAGATATTCACCTTTAATGTGATACCAACTGTGTGTTTTTCATATATGGCTTTTATTATGTCAAGATACATTTCTTTTATAACTACTTTGTTGCGAATTTTTATCATAAGACAGTGTTGAATTTTGTCAAATACTTTTTCTGCATCTATTGTGATAATCATATAATTTTTACCCTTCATTCTGTTCATGTGGTGTATTATGCTAACTAATTTGTGTATCTTGAATCTTCCTTACATTCCTGGGATAAATCATAGATGATCATACTGTATGATCCTTTTAATATGCTTTTGAATTAGGTTTGCTAGTATTTATTCAGGATTTTTGGATGTATATGCATAAGGGATATTGTCTTGTAATTTTCTTATCTCATAGTGTCCTTGTCTGGCTTTGGAATCAGAGTAATTCTGGCTTCACAAAGTGAATTTGAAAGTGTTCCCTCATCTTCAATTATTAAAGAGTTTGAGAAATACTGGTATTAATTATTTAATTTTTTGGTAGAATTCACCAGAAAAGCCATTTGATTCTGGCATTTTCTTTGATGGGAGAGTTTTTATTACTGATTCATTTTCTTGTTCTATATTGTACTGTTAAAATTTTTTGTTTCTTCAAGAATCAGTCTTGTTAGGTTATATATTTGTAAAAAAAAAAATCTAGGCTATCCAGTTTATTGTCATATAAATATTAATTTTGTTTCATAATTTTTATATTTCTGTGGTATTAGTCATGAAGTCTCCTCTTTTCTTTCTGATTTCATTCATTTGAGTCTACTCTCTTTTTCTTACTCTGGGTATTTGTCAATTTTGTGTATCTTTTCAAAACCACCTCTTACTTTTTTCATTTTTTTCCATTGTTTCCATATTCTGTCTTTTTTTAAAAAAAAAAAATCTACTGCAATATTTATTATTTCTTTCCTGCTAACTTTGGTCTAATCTGGTTTTTCTTTTTCTTGTTCCTTGGGGCTAACCTTAAGTTGTTTATTTAAGATCTGTGTTTCCTTTTTAATGTATGCTTTTAAAATAATTTATGGGTTAATTATCACTATAAACTTCTCTCTTAGTATTGATTTTGCTGCATTTCTATGTTTTGGTAAAATTCCAGTGACTTTTTTTTTTCCAGAAATAGAAAAAAATCCTAAAATTCGTATGGCACCACAAAAGACCCTGAATAGCCAAATCAATTTTGAGAAAAAAAAAAAAAAAAAAAAAAGCTAGAGGCATCAGGCCTTACGATTTCAAAATACATATTACAATGCTACAATAAATACAACCTTATAGTACTAGCATAGAAAAAGATATATAAACCAATGGAACAGAATAGAGAGCCCATGTCATATATGTTCACCATATATGGTGAACTGATCTTTCACATAGGTGCCAAGAACACACAATGGAGAAATAATTGTTTCTAAAACAAATAGTTTTGGGAAAACTAGATACCCACATGTAGAAGAAAGATATTAGAACATTATCTTACACATGAAAAAAATCAACTCAAAATTAATTGTAGATTTGTACCTAAGACCTACAACTGAAATTCCTACAGAAAAATGTAGGATAAAAAAATTTATTACATTGGTCAAGGTAAAGCTTTCTTGGATCTGATTCTGAAACCATCAGCAAAAAAGCAAAAAATAGACCAGCAGAACCATATCAAACTAAAAATCATATGCATGCAAAAGAAACAACAGAATTAAATGGCAGCCGATGGACTGGGAGAAAACAGTTGCAAATCATGTATCTGAGAACAGGTTAATATCCAAATATATATGGAACTTTTACAACTAAAAAAAACATAATTAAAACATTGACAAAGGACTTGAATAGACATTTCTCAAAAAAAGACAGATTTACAACAAGTATATGAAAAGTTATTCAATATATCTTGCTGAAGATGTGAAAAAAAGGAATGCTTACACAACATTGGTAGGAATATAAATTAGTTCAACTCCTGTAGAGAGTAGTATGGAGATTTCCTAAAGAACTAAAAAGAGAACTACCATTCAACCCAGCAACCCCACTACTGGGTATATACCCAAAAGAAAATAAATTATTTACTAAAAATACACTTGCAGCCATATGTTTATTGCAGCACTATTTACAAAGTCATTTTTTTGCACTATTGCAAAGTCTTAGAATCAACTTAAGTGTCCATCAATGGTTTATTAGATAAAGAAAATAAGGCATATATACATAATGGAATATTATGCAGCCATAAAAAAAAAAAAAAACATAAAATCACGCCCTTCTCACAGCATGGAGTCCATTATCCTAAGAGAAGTAACTCAGAAATTGAAAATCAAACATTGCATGTTGTCACTTACAAGTAAAAGCTAAACAATGAGTACACATGTAACAAACCTGCATATATACTGCTGAATCTAAAATAATATAAAATTTTAAAATCACTACATCTATTTAAAAAAAATTCAACCTCTCTAATTTTAAGGAAAATTAAAGTCAAAATCATAATGAGATATTATCATGCTTCTGCTAAGATGGCTATTACATATATATGCATTTATACACATACGTATGTAATATACGTGTGTTCTGTGTCTTGGCAAGAATGGAGAAAAATGGAAAAACTTCTACACTGTTGCTGGGAATGTAAAGTAGTACAACTACTATTGAAAATGGTATGGAAGTTTCTAAAAAAATTAAAAATAGAACTACCATATGATGAAGTAATCCCACTTCTGGGTGTATAGCCAAAATAATTAAAATTAGGATCTTGAAAAGACATCTGCACTGCCATATTCTTTTCAGCATTATTCATAAATAGCCTTGGTATGAAAAAAAAAACAACCCAACTGTCTATCAATGAACAAATGGATAAAGAAAATACGGTATATATATATACACACATATATATGTATATATGAGATGAATTTTTTGTACTCCTAGAATTATCATATTATATATGATTTTGTATATATGCATTTCCATATTTTTAATAATTCTTTTATTATTAATAATAACTCTGGTATGAAAAAACAACCCAACTGTCAACCAAGGCTTGAATAGATAAAGAAAATGTGGTGTATATATACAATGGATTTTTTTGCACTCTTAGAAATATATGTATTTAAACACTTTAAGCATTTTAGTATAAGCCTGAGAGATTTGTCACCACATACATTCACTAAAATTACATTATTATCAATATGCAGTTCAATAGCACTCCAAGAAACACCTTTTATATATGTGTCTTAAAAAACTTTCACTTCTCACATCACACAGGAATCACCACATTCATTTTATACAATAAAATGTTATTCAGCTTTTAAAATAAGGTCATCTTGCCATATGAGACAATATGGATGAATATGAAACACATTATGCTAAGTAAAATATGTCAGACATAGTAGGAGAAATACTACATATTCCTACTTATATGAGGAATCTAAATTAGTCAAACTCGTAGAAACAGAGACTTGAATGGTGTTGTCAGGGGATGGGGGTAGGGGAAAATGGGAGTTGAGTTGCTGTTGAACAGGCATAAAGTTTCTGTTATACAAGATGAATAAGTTCTAGAGATCTGCTCTACAACATTGTGCCTGTAGTTAACAATGCTGTGCACTGAAAAGATTGTTAAGAAGTTAGATTTATTTTATGCGTTCTTACCATGATAAAAAAAAAAAGTCAATTGCTCGCTTCAGTTCTCCCCCCAAATGAATCAAGCTTTTCAGCAGAGCATGAGGGTAGTAAAAGTTGAATTAGATTTGTGGAGAGAGAAGATTCAAACCTCTATCTGGCAGAGTGGGAAAGCTATACACACACATGCGCACATACACACATATATGTAAAATGGTGAAAGTTATTTCATTAGAAATATATAAAACTTATTTTATTATAAATAAATACCTTTAATTGTATATAAATGTATATCATTTTTATATATACAAGATGATACAAGGATTTATTATATAAAATAATGATGTGATATGCAAATATCTGTCAAACCTAATAAATTAGAAATAGAAATATCTCTTTAAGTGAACTTAAAGGAAATCGGCATATTTTAAATCTATAAAGAAATTTTATGTCTAGCTGATGTAAACCATGTTTTGGGGAAACTCACATGAGTAATATATATACAAAATTTAACTACTGAGTTGACAATAATCATCAAATAAATTGAACACCTATGTATACTATCTAGATTCATGTTCATTGAAATCAGAATTTTGGGGTTTTTGTACTCACTATGTGTCCTTGGCCAATTGTTATGCCATAGTTCCGACATCTTTAAAATTGGCATAACACTACTTTATAATGTTGCTTTTTGTTGCATGAATTAAAAAAATAATTTGTGTAAAGATTTTAGTGTGTTGCCTAGCATACAAATTAATATTTTAATCGTAGGTACTCTATACCCTCTTGTAAAGATCTATATCCATACGGTTTTATTGTAAATCTTTTCAAAACTTTAAAGTATTAGAATTACAGAAGATTTAAGACATAAAATGTCCAAATGTTTCTATATAACTCTGATACTAAAATTGGTAAAATGAAAACATAAATATATACTTTTTTTCGTTCAGCTCAAACCAAACACAACAGGATATTGAAAGATAATATATAATTATCACTAAGTTACTATTGCTGTAAAACTTATTACAACAAAACTTAGTGGCTTAAAGCATAAACTTAATTTTTTTTCTTCATTTTGTGGATCAGAATTTCAGGAAAGGCTTAATTGGTCAATATCCATTTGTCTCCCCTGTGGTTAGAGCTGAAGTGCAACGTAGGGCTGTTGTCACCTGAAGTCCCAAGTGTACTGGCCATACAAGATGACTTACGTATATGGTTGACCATTGATGCTGACCGTCACAAGCAACATTGCTGAAACTGTCAATTGGAAGACCTTCACATGGCCTGTCTTACAAAGTAAGCTCAGTGTGCTTGACCTTCTCATATCATAGTTCAGGAATTGAAATACTAGTGTCCCTGCCGCCAAGGCAGAAGCTACATGCCATTTTGTGAACTACCCTCGGAAATTTTAAAATGCCAATTCTGCTGTTACTTGTCAAAGTAATTCCAAGCCTTCCATATTCAAGCACTGGAGCATAGACTTCACATTTTGATGATAGTAGTGACAAAGTGGTTGTATTTCTTTTAAACCTCCGCACATGCTTAAGAGGAATTAATCTGAGGAGTGTAAGAGTGGTTCACCTTAGAGCTTTATATGATAAAATAAATTATTTTCTCAGGAGAGATAAAAGAGATATTTGATAACATTTAACACCTATTATTGCATAAATTTTAAAAAGTAAGATAGTTGGAATCTCCTGCAAATACTCTTGACTGCCTGGTACAAAGACCAATCTCAATGGTAAAATAATTATTTAACAAATATTTGTTGAGTATCTATTATGGGAAATACATTTTTATTTTCATTGACAGTGGATCAATCAATACATAATAACTCTTCTTACATGGAAATTACTATAACAGGAGACAAAAAAAAAGAGTACTATACCTGAACTTAACATTTTATGCTTGGGAAACTCTTAGTCATTCTTCTAGATGCAGCCCAGTCATCAATTTCTGCACTAGGGGATGCCGAACTAAGACTTGCTGGCAAAATCCGTCTCATTGCCTTGTTTTTGTAAACAGTGTCTTATTGGAATACAACCATTCATTTTTTTTTAACTTATTGTTTCTGGCTGCTTTGATGCTACATTGACAGTCAAATAGTTGTGACAGACTATATGGTATAGAAATGAAAAATATTTACTACTTTGTTCTTTAAAAAATGTTTGCCAACCAATTTCTATAGAAAGATTTATTGAATTTGCAAAGCAGATTATTTCATTAGATAAAGAATACACTTGAATTATGACTATGACAGGTTATTTTATTTTCTATTAAGTATGTTTATCATAATACACATAAATGAGGGTAAGGACTGATACTTAATAACCTTTGAATATCCAGCTACTTATTCAGTGTTAGACATAATGCAGTTATATTCCATTACAAAGTTTATAATTGCATTAATAAATGAATGAGATCTGTACCCACTCTTCCTCAATACTCTTTCTCTCCTCAATACTCTATTCCTGCAACTTCAATTAATTATCCCATGAGGATTGATCCTCAATTTCAAACTGTCCTTTATTTCTTTTCAACACCTGGAGAGGAATCTCCAAGCAGATATGTTGCTGGTTAGTCAATTCAGTATATTCTTATCAGGACAAATTATTTTCTTCCACTGGAAATATACTTCTATTTGTGTTCATTTTATATTGGTAGCATCACCATTTTTCAAGTTGGTATTGGATAAGGATTAAGAATATTATCAGGAGAAACAAAGAGAAAGGAGATAAAGCTATCTTAATTTTATGCAGACTAGAAAACTAAATGTCAGCCCTGAACATATAAAATAATGGATAAAATGTTACCAGTTGGTCACCAATTTCTGCTAATTTTACCTCTGAAATATTTATTCATTTTATTTCTCATATTCATTCTCAATGTCTTTAATTGTATTCACTCCCAAGGACCAGAGACCTAAGTTTTTCTGACATAAATGTAATTGTCTTGTCTCTTAATTGTCTTCATCCATCCAATTATTTTATTCATTATCTCACCTGTTAAATTAAATAAGCAGGAAGCCATTGGCCTAAGACTATCTCCATACTTCAAGATCTTACATAATAAACTACAGCCTTACTTAGTACATAGACAAACTGAACCTAACTAGGGTCATATTTCTAAATTACAGATAGTCAGTTCTCATTCAATCATAAGCAATTGAACTTCAGCCCACCACAGGCTTTCAACTGATTAGGCCATGTCCAGATAGGACAAACACTTAGCTGCAATCAATAAAGCTATTTCTATACATTATTTCAGTGCTCTGTCTATAAATACTCACTGCCTACTAGGAGACCTCTCTGAACCTCTTCTGGTTTGAGTGCTGCTTGTCTCACGAATTGCTCAGATAAACTATTAAGTTAAATTTGTCTGAAGTTTCTCTCTGAAGACAACGAATACATCTGCACTAAAGTGACAATGAAAAAGACATCATGCTGGGGACTGAGTGTAGGATAGTGACTAAGAAAGTTCCAGCTTTTCAAGGCATCTATATCTAGCGAAAATAAAAATAAAGCTTAAAAAGTTAGAAAGTAGTTTTCTACCCTCCACACTGTAACCAGAATTACACACACACTGATAACTCACTCTCCTCCAACTGAAATTCTCCAATAATTCCCCTTTCTGTCATACAATATCAATTCTTTTGCAATATCATGACAATTCTGTCATGCAATATCAATCAAGCAAGACATGCTACCGATAAAAGCATATCTTTCAAGCGTGGCCCCTTTCCAAAATCAGTTTATCATATTTGTTTCTACTCATGTTTTTTTTCCCTCTTTTGGATACCCTTTGCATTAGGTATTTTCCAACATATGTGCTGTGCACTTTCACATCTCAGTAGCAGTGATCAAACCGTTTTTTCTACCAAAAGCCTTTCTTAAGCTCTTCCTTCCATTGCTACTGCTAGTGGCAATCAATCTCTCTCCCACTCAGTCTTTTGTATGGAAAAATATTTTTATAAATCTATGTGACATTTATATTAACCTTGTATTACACATTATCTATGTGTATTTCTTTCATGTTTTTCCTTCAGTGGAATCCTATTTAAATTTTGCTAATTTAAAATTCTTAATTATGTTAACATTTCCTATGTGTATAGCGCTGTAGCACAATGTGAGTTTAGTATATAATGGTAGCTTTAAAGAAAATCCCATCACCATGTTCTTTTTTATTTTAGAAGATTATAAAAAAATAAACAATATAAACTCTCAGCAGAGTCTAATTTCTAAAGGAGTTTAGCAGGCTTTGAACCAAATGAAATATAATTGTTGGAAACAAAGCTATGTATTTATTGTTCAGACTTCAGGATTTTTACAAAAATATATTTACATAGTTTATTCATATCCATATTTGCTCCGAAAGCTCAGAAATAAAAACATTCACACGTGAAAAATCTCAAGGCATTTTTGCAAAGCAGTGTGTGAAGGCAGACTAAAGGAAGAGACAACTCACCATAATTTGTTGATTAAGAAGTAAAAACACACTGAGAAGGAAAATAAATATGTATTCAGCAAAACCTAATTAATTCCCTTGAGTGCAAAACTCCAGGAGTCAGAAATGAAGGTAGAACTGAAAGAGTGGAGTGAGGGGGTGCATACTCTCAGTTACGCCTGCATAGTACAAAATAAACAAAGTGATAAAATGTTGGTGGAGTGGATGGAGGTCTCTCCACTCAGTCCCTTTTGAACAACACAATATTGGTGATGAATGAGGGAAAACAAACATTTTTTTTCCCCGTTGGCTTCCAATGCTGGTGTTTCTGGAAAGAAGAGAAAGGTCTTGCCCCAAGAAACAATAAGAATTAAGTTTTTGGCCCAAGGTATAACTCTCTGTCAAGGTTTCTTCTATGAGATAGTTTATGCCAACGTATTCCCAATGTGTTTTGGCATTCTAGTTTTGGAATAAAATAAATGTATGCTTTTCCTTAACCTTAAGATAAGACAGTTAAATAGACATGCTCATCACTTCTTAGAGAACTCACATGATTTTAACAAATAAGTAACATATCACTTCTTCTACAAGAATGAAATAACCAAGAATCTAGATACCTGATGTTGTTAAATTGAGGCTTAAAGAGTCAGGAAAAAAGAAATTCCAATGAGAATATTTGCAAAAATTAAAATTGTAACAAAAACAAAACATTAAAAAATTTCCTATCTATCTCAATACAAGCTGAGAGTTATTAAAATTTGAGACTAGAAAAGATCATCATAAAAAGAGAAAAAGGAATCCTGAAAACTTGCTTTGATAAGAAAACAATCAATCAAAGAATTAAAACATACCAAATAAATCCAAAGTTTATTTAAATAAAGTATTAAAAACAGCTGGGTGTGGTCGCTCTCACCTGTAATCCCAGCACTTGGAGAGGTCGGAGTGGGCAGATCACAAGGTCAAGAGATCGAGATCATCCTGGCCAACATGATGAAACCCCGTCTCTACTGAAAATACAAAATTAGCCGGGCGTGGTGGTGCAGGGCTGTAGTCCCAGCTACTCGGGAGACTGAGGCAGAAGAATGCCATGAACCCGGGAGGCGGAGGTTGCAATGAGCCAAGTTCACACCACTGCACTCCAGCCTGGTGACAAAGCAAGGCTCTATCTTAAAAAAAAAAAAAAAAAAAGTATTAAAAACAAAATACAAAGTTTCCTTCTAGTAATAGCAAATATATAATTTGACCAAATTTTCTAGAGAAAAATTACATTATATAAAACATAAAGCATAACCTCAAAAATACTTATACTTCATAAAAGCTGGCAATGTGAAGAGAATTACTGTGGAAAGATCAGCAAAAGGACATAATCGACTGGTGTTTCATTCTTGAGGGAGTTTGTCATTTGAAATAGGTTCCTGAGAGGATAAATTGAACTCTTGATATTCTCCCATGGCATCCCTTCATAACTCCCCAAAATCAATTGCAAGTTAATTGTAAGGGTAAACATTAAAGATGAAACAATATGGTTCCCAGGAAGTAACGTGAGAAACTATCTCACTCCCTTAAGTTGGCAAAGATTTCCCTCACAGAAGTAAAAAGCACATATCATTAAGGAAAAGGTGGATAAACTTGCATGACAGTAATATTAAGACTTTCTGTTCACCAAATGGCACTATTAAATAGAGAGGGGAAAGGCAAATCAAGGAAAAAAAAATATTTTCAAGCAATCCAGGAGCAAAATGTTCAAAAGGCAAGAACATTTCCCAAACGACAATTTACAAAAAGTTAATTAATATTGGAAAAGTTACTCAGTATCTGCAATCATTAAGGAAATGCAATTTAAAATCACAAATAAAATATTAATATTCACCAATCAGAATGACTAAAATTAAATAGCCCAGAATTATCAAGTGCTGTTAAATTTATGGAAAAATCAATAATTTCCTACAGTTATAGTGGGATGCAAATTGGTATAAACATTTTGGATAAACATTGATAATTACCTATTGAAGTTGATCTTATGTAAATTCTAACGTCTATTATTTCTCTCAATATTTATTCAACAAATTTTGTGGCCCCAAAGACATGTATAAAAGAGGTCAAGCAGTAGTATTCAAAATAGTTCCAAATTGAAATCACCCAATTCAGTAAAATAAAGTTGGAACTGTATTTGGTAAAGTCCTACAATTGAACACTATATAGCAATGAAAATGAATGAACTATGGCTACATGCAACAGGAAAAAAAAATTCCAAAATGTATTATTAAGCAACAGAAGCAAGATATAAAAAATTATGCTGTGTGATTATACTTATGTCAGGGTTTAAAAATAAACAAAACTATAACATAAAGTTAAAAATTAAAAGAGTGTGTATCTTTGGCAGGAGGATGGGGAGTAATAAGTTTATTCATCTAGAGAGTAGCTACCTCAGTATGTTCACTATGTGATAATTCATTCACCTAGACTCCGTAATGTATGAAGTTTTTTATTTTGAGTATTCTAAGTTAATAAAACAGTTTAAAAAATCTGGAGATGCATGCTTGCATTTCACTGTTTTATAATACTGAAAAATTAGAAACAATAAATGCTTATTAATAGAGACTTCACAAGATTAATATGGCATATCAATGCTACAAGATAATAAGCAAATTATCACATGATATATTGAAGGCATAATTAACAATATGAAAAAATAATAAATGAAAGTGAAATATTTAAAACAGTATGTACAATGTATACTTATATATATACATATATTCATACATTTCCTATTTAATATTTTCCCTATCATGACCAATTTAGTCCAAATCCATTTCTACCTAAAATATATCTTCAATTTAATTATATATATATAGTTCAATATTGAACAATATATAGTCCAACTATATATATATATATAGTTCAATATTGTCTGGATCATACTGTGAGTGCTGTCACGCACTATTAACTAAAGAGAATCAGCCTGGTATTTTCCACTGTATGTTCTCATTCACTGAATGATACTAACTCTGCATATTGTAATTGCTCTCGGTCAGTGAATAAATACTCTAGAGTGCTCTCTTGATTTCACCATGACATGTATCTTATGTCTGTCATTTCTCTATTAACTCTCTTTCTGTCTCAGTTTTTATTTGGTGGAATAACTTGGACTCATAGTGCCTCACAAAATGTCCAGATGTGATAATTTTGTATCTCCTCCAAAGAAACAAAGGAATATTAGAAATATAAAAGATATTTTAATGTAGCACAGTGCTTCTTTTTAAAAAATGGTTGCAGAAACAGGTAAAAGTTCAGCAGAAAATTTTGAATTGTTGGAAGTACAACACAATTCTGAAAAACACGTATAAACATCAGCACTGCCTGGAATAACTGAATCTCAACTGTGTCATGATGTCTGAACAATGGGGAGGGAATTACATTGCATCTTATCGGAAGCCATCTCCATGGGAACTAGGCTAAAACAGTATTGTTCAGGAAATAATAGTATTTCTAACAACCAATCCAGTGACCCAATGTGAACAGCATATAATTGAAATATACATATCAACAAATGTATATTTTAAAGGGGATTATCTCAAGAGAATGAAATTGTAGTTGATCATATTTATTGCTAGGTTTTTTATATTATCTGCACCCAAAAACGTGGTGACATTATTGAAGCTAACAAACAAAACATTAATTTTCTCCCCAGTTTGTTCCACCATTGAAATTATACTTTTCATATTTAGTTAAATGTTAAAAGTAGAACTGTGATTTTGAAACCTCACATTTTGAATTGGGTCTTCCTAGTGTAACTTTAACATTACTATTTGTTAAAAAGAACTATATATTTAAAATATTTACTTTAATTGAACTCAATTCTAAGTCACAACTAAAATCTAATATTTTATCATAAATATAATTTACATGCATATTTTATATTCTTCTCTGCATTGACATTATAATTTTTAAAATGTATTACCATGCTTGAAAGTTTATTTGTTCAGGTGCACTTTATCTTACTACTCTATAATGTCATTCAGAGTACTATTTCAGGGTGCTAAATAAAATTTCATTATTGATTAGAATACATATTTAAAGGTCAGCTTTAGCTAAGCATTTCAAATCTTGATTACATTATACTTGTTAAAGTTTCTGCACACTTTTGAAATTCATACTAATTATATTTAAACAACATTTTGGCAGGAAAAAGTATAGTTATGTTACAAACTGTGACATTATTCAGTAAAAATGGGCATTTCTAAACTCATGGCATTTAAATGTTCACATACGTTTTAAAAGAGAACAAAAGTTAATCTTATATTGGTTTTAAATGAATTAAGTGTTGCATATGTTTTATTTTCTTTAGTGATAAAGATATATATAACTTTAATATTTATAAAATTATGAAACCTTGCAGATATTGACATTTTTTACAACTAAAATATAGATTAGATGTTTATTCTTTATTTAAGACTTCACATTCATTTTATTATCTTAATTTTCCAAAAAGAAGACAAGTTCTCAATTATATTTGTAATTTATTGGTTTCTAAACTTACTAAAATTATTCTCATAAAGATGGCGTATTGCTGGTTACTTGATTTTAGTCATTTTAAAAATATGATTTTTTATGTAATGTTTTCCAAAGCAATGTCTGATTAGATTTCATCCTATATGTAGACACCATTAATTTGTAAATGGAGATTTATATTTATGACACCATATTCCAATAACACATTTTTAAACATTTCTAGTACATACTATAATATGAAATAGGATAAATATTCTTACAGACTGTTCAGTTCTTACATTAAATGACTCCATGAGCAATTTTATATAGCCCGATTCCTGATTCAAGAGACATAATCAGCTGTTTATCGATAAGCAATTGTCCTGAGTATGCCATCAGATAAGCAATTGTCCTGAGTATGCCATCAATCTCGATAATAATACTGAAGAATTTCACAGTTAATTGTTTTCATGTGTCTGGATGTTTATTTCACGGTGTCAAAGTTCTATATTGGACTGCAACTATTTATTTTTTCAATTTGTTTTGAGATTAATCATTGTGCCAGTATTATTTTAATAACAACATACAATTATTTCTACTAAATTATTTACATACACTATACACTCATTGCAATCTGTTACATAAATTGTTTTATTAATTACTAACTCAATTCATACCCAACATTATCAAAGGACATGGCAGTATTACATATTAAGAAATAATTTCAGCATTTCTCTAAATTCAAAATCTTTCGAGAAAAAGAAATTCAGAGTGCACTGCATGAACTGGTTGAATTCAGTTTTACATGTCTTAAATCATCTCTAATATCTGTCTGTGAAAAGAAATGAAATTAATAAAACCCCAGGAGATAGATGTCCATAATAAAATAATCAAATAAATTATATTCAGAAAGATTGGTGGATCACCCTTATTTGAACATGCTCAGGAATATAGCAAAGGGAATACAGTTTCATTAATCAGTGATACTTTTATCATGTTCAAATAGCAGTCCCTCCTGGAAGTGAAAAATTGAACTAGAGTGTTTCTTAAATTGCTAAAACTTGTGTAACTATTGTTATTCTATCAACTATTTGTGGCTTGGTTTGTGGAATAAAGACCCAAGTTCTCTCTTTTCCAAAGAAGTGATTTCTAGGCTCTGTGTACAACCTTCTAACTCAGATGATATATCCTCCAAAAAAGTTCACTGTAAATTTCTTTACAGTGGGCTTCACATTATTCTCTTTAGATACTCTCCATTTGTACATAATAGAATATCAAAATATTGTCAAAGTAGTGAGCATGAGTCATGAAAAAAGAGAATCAATAGATTTATTGATATAATATTGTAATGAATTTTGTTTAAATATAAACTTCACATGAAAATATTTTTGTCAAAAGTTATCTGGTCACGAATATACGAGGTAGTATTACCAGGAATAACAGTCAGGTAATGTATTCCTTCAGAATACAGATAAACTTCCACGGAGATTTTAGGCCTAAATATCACCATTGACCTTACACATGTTTTTGCAAATGGAAAATCACTATAATTAATGAATTAGTTAAATTTTCAAAGAAACAATGTTTAACTGGAAAAAATATATAAGACATCATATTGGTTCTGAACTCATATGTTCTTTGTTAAGTTTAAATGTGTAGATACATAATACCTACTAATATCTATGTAGATATTTTAAATGTGTAAAATAATGAGGCCTGGCATGTAACAAATGCTGTATCCCCTGCATATGGTTATTTCTTTTATTCATTAGAATATAAACTGCAAAGAGTCAGGAAATTTTGTCTTTTGAGTAAAGGCTATATCCTTAGTATACAGAGAAACGTCTAGTAAGTAGGTTTTGTTCAGTAAATACTTTGTGAAGGGACAACTGAACTGCATGAGAAGTTGCAGCGGAGGCTTTGGTAGCCATGTGGATTCTTCCTTCCAAACTTTGCAGCTCATTGACCCAGCTGCTGGGAGTGTTTGTAGTTAAATTGCCTCGGGCAGAAAAAATTTACCTCCACCATTGATGTGGACAGGAAGCAGGAAATACTGGTTCTCACTTTGGGCCTCTACCCCTCGGCCCAAAGTGAGAACATGCATTCCTGTTTTCCCGCTCAAATGTTGCCTTTTCCAAAAACCACCCTGGCCTTCCCTACCCCCCATCCCGTACCCATAAAAACCCCAGGATCCACTGGCAGTGGAGTGGCAGAGAAGAAGAGAAGAGAAGAAGCAGCTTGACATGGGCGAGAAGCAACTTGATTTCTGAGGGATGGTTTGATAGTGGGAGACCACCTTCCTGCTCCACCCTTTCCAGCTCTCCATCCCGCGGAGAGCCACTTTCATTGGAAATAAAATCCCCTGCATTTACCATCCTCAATTTGTTTTTGCGACCTGATTCTTCCTGGATGCCCAGCAAGAGCTCAGGATACAGAGAGCTGTCACGCTGCACTGTTAAACAAGTCGTGTGCGGATGGCAAAGATAAAAGAGAGCACTGTAACACAAACCATCTGGAACTCTGGGGGTGGCGGGTACCCCCCTAGATGCAGCTCTGGGGCCGCACAGAGTTCTGCTCCTGCGAGAGCCCAGAACACTCATCCTGGAACCCGCACTCCTCACCTGCGTGCTTCCCCTCCCTCGAAGGGTTGAGAGCTGCCGGCTGAGTAAAAAAGTCACCCCCCTCCACAAGTCCTGTGAAGGGGTCAGGGAAAATCTCCTGTTTCACCATGATCCCTAACCAGAAGCATTCCACAATGACTGGTCAATGCCAAGTTATGTATAAACCTGGCCCTCTTGCACCAAAGAAGGGCAGTGATGAAGGGCCATTGAAGCATCCAAACCTCGGCAGAATTGTAAGATTTGCTACTGCCTTTGTTGGAAATGAACTTTGTTTCAATTTCTCATTCTGCCAAATCTGATTTATTTCACGCCCTTTTGTTAGGAATAACACTCAAAAATTTAAGGAAATTGTATATTTGAACAAAGCATTTTTAGTAATTTTATTTTTGTGCAGAGGGGTGCTTCTTTGGCCAGTTGCCATGAGAGCGCACATGAACAAAGAGGCACGAGAGCCTTTATTTTTGACGCAAGTCTTGTCTTTGTATTTTTTTTTTTTTTTTTAATTGGCCGGTATCGGGTTGTATAATTGAAACTAATTTTAGTTAGCTAAACATTTGATTTTTTTTTTTTTATTTTTTTTTTTAGATAGGACAGGCACGTAAAAGTAAGTGGAGGGAAAGGGGAAGGGGTGTCTGCAAAGAACCAGGAAGTTAGTTTAAAAAAAAAAAAATAAGGAAAGGAATGTGAGCTGGTATTGATAACACTTGGTGTTGTGGTGTGCCTGGGCATTTAACAAAGGCAAGAAGGAAAAAAGGATAAAAAAGGGAGAAAAACGGGGGACAGGGTACTATGAATTAAAGAATAGAAGATTTATCAGATTATTTGAAGAGAAACCTCATTATATCCCACACTTTTAATGGTGTTAATCCCTAAAACATTACCAAGTAGTCTTCCTACACTCAAATCTCCATTTTGGAGTCTGTTTCCTGGGCAACCAATGGAAACTAGAAGTTTCAAAAAGTCTACTCTCATAAATGTGCCCTTCTGTTTCCTTTATAATTAATATTTTATGCATGTAGCATCTATATTATAATATATGTGCTCATGTGTGTGATCATGTGTTAAAATCTAATGAAACCTTATTTGGCATTACAATATTGAAAAATGTGTTATGAGAGGAAAAATAAAAATATAAGAAGGCTTGAAACTATTTTCTATGATTCATTGATTCCAAATAGAAGTCAAATAGTTAAAATGAGATAGGCTAAGATTAGCAAGTGTTCTTTCTTCATTATTCCAAGGAAGTCATTTTAAGGAATATATATCTAAATTCAAATCTAGCAATATATTAAAATAATTAAACATAAAGTCAAATGTAGTATATTAAAGGGATAACACGTTCATGTAGCTTAGGAAGTCAGATTGTGTGATGGTATCATAGGTCTAAATAAGAATATCACATTGTCAAGTTGACAATAATTTGTTCAATTACAATATCTGTTATGGATAAAAAATCATTGATTACCTTGTGCACA
This sequence comes from Theropithecus gelada, assembly GCF_003255815.1. Lineage (NCBI taxonomy): Eukaryota > Metazoa > Chordata > Mammalia > Primates > Cercopithecidae > Theropithecus > Theropithecus gelada. The sequence goes on from NC_037672.1 coordinate 33,779,142, forward strand.
GAAATCTACTTTCTAAATACATTAAAGAATATCTATTTTAATTCAAATGCTAACATCAAGTGTATCAAGAAAAAATTAGAATTTTCAAAAGTCAGGGATGACTATCTATGTTAATTACATATATATAAGTATATATAACTCTATAACATATATAATAACATATATATATACTATATGTTATTATGTAACATTGTTTTGGAAATTATTTTATATATTTTTAACAAAGAAATAAGACATACATTTTGAAAGAAGGTAAAAGCACCATTTTCAGTTGATATAATCATTTAATTGAAATACCTAATATTATAAGAAACTGAAATCTATTTATTGATTCTAGTATGGTTACTAGAAAAAGATAGTTTATTAGTTGCTATCACTCCATTGGAAAATAAAATCAGAAAAAACCACAAAGTTATTCTATCTTATGTCATTTAACAACATATATTTGAGAATGATTCATTGTTTTGATAAAGATACAAAAAGAAGAGAAAATATAATATAATTATATATTTGAGGGTGGTTGTTAAGAGTAGACATTTTGCAATTCAATTTTCTTGGCTTGTTTACTGGGATCCATGGAATAAGTTGTTTAAGTCTTTGAAACCTCATTGCTCATCAATACAATTGGTAATATTAAATTGTACCTCATACATAGAGTTATCTGAGTAAATCCTGACTAATACTAAATAATAGAAACAATTAGTTGAAACATTTAAATCCCATCTTATTATTGCTATATTTGTATAAGCCTTTTTTCCTTTCTTTCTTTAGACAAGCCATCAGAATTATCCAAATCCCTTTACAATTAACATGGATTCACTGAACCTATACACATATTCACAAAAACCACTGATTTTCATGGCTATGAGATCCCTGTTAATGGATGCTAAATATATATATGTGTATATATACACATATATATATATTTATTCCACAGAAAACATAGAGGTCACAGTAGGAGCACTACACATACTTATCATATAAGTTAAGAATGTAGAATAAAGAAATAGTGTTATACTCTTAAACATTGTTCTGATATCATCAAGAATTTAGAAGTTTTAGTTCTACAGTTTTCAAATATTTAGGTATAGGTAGTTGGGGAAAAAAAATAGGTTTCTCTAAGCAGTTTTAGGTTCAAGGTAATGCAGCTTTTACACTTAGCTTATTTACCTGACTTCAAGCGAAGATACAAGTTCAAACAAATGCTTTGCACCTGCACAGAAGAAAAGGCCAAAAACGAAACCTAAATATCATGGCAAAAGGGACAAGGGCTATGTAGGGCAATCCTAACTCCTGGGCTCTCCATGTGCTACAGAATAGATTAAATGCTTGAAATGAAAGAATATGTTTTGGCAGCAGTGCTAGATCTATATCCCCAGGGCAAAATTGAAGACATAGTTGCATTCAATACAGACATAGATCTTCAGAAAGATATTTTCATAAGCAAGCATTGCAGGCATTCAGCTGTGCGTGCCAAGAATATCTCATGAAACAGAGTGCAGGTCTGGAATGAACATGCTGGAGTATAGAGGAGACTGTTGAAACAGTAACTGCTTCAGTGACACCCAAAGCAGCAGGAGATGACAACAATGGTAGTATCAGCAGCAAAAAAGAGCTATTTTTTCCATTTATAAATGCAATTGAACATATGGCTAGCTTAATTAGGACTTTTCTCATTAACTCAGAATAGGCAGTCTCTATTGAAGCACCCTCGATAGAAAATCTGCATGAATAACGATCTATAGGTTTGCAAAAAGCCCATTTAATAAGTTGGAAACCAAGAAGTCAGCTATGAGCATCTGTGCAACATTTGCTTATTTTTACCATATTTAGTCGCTTTCTGCTGTGTACCAAAAGAACTTGAACCACATTCAAAATTCCCATTGATAAGAATGGTTCATTTAATGCCACCTTAGTAGAATCTGCCTGTAGTTAGAAGTTAAAGCACCATTAAAACACAAGAAAATATTAGCAGAGCTCTATGCAAAGAAAGTATACATTTGTATGTTGTCATTATGTTAATGTTGCATGTGAAATGTGAAACATAAATTTGGAATTTTTCAAGGAGAAAAATTACTGCTGCCAGAGAGTGCCCTCATTCTCTCTTCACAGATAAATAAAAGGAGTATGTGATTAGCAGTTGAACTTCTTATGGTACAGATGCATGTTACAATGCCAGTATAATTCTTAGGAATAGGCCATTCTATTGTGTTTCTCTGTGCAGCTAACATTTAGAATTCGGAATCAGGCAATGTACATCATACATATGTTGATTAGTGTCTCCTGTCTCCCGAAAATGTATAAAACCAAGCTGTGCTCTGTCCACTTTCGGCACACGTCATCAGAACCGCCTGAGGCTGGATCAAAGGCACGTGTCTTCAACCTTGGCAAAACAGACTTCCTAAATTAATTGAGACCTGTCTCAGATCTTTGGGATTCACAGGAAACCTGATATTAATCATGTTATAAAAGAAAATGAAAAGGTAAGTTGGCTCAATTCTTTAGTTGTAAAATTTGTACTTTGATTTTCAAAATCAAACATTTTAAGAGAAGGAAAAAGTAAATTTGGCATGTCAAGAAGATCTATGAAAATAAAAGGATATTCCTGCAAATGAATTTCCATCTGTTTGGCTGTGGTCTGCTTCCAATCCACCTGTATCTCCTTTTGATTCTAATCAGATATAATTGTTCTCAGGGAGAAACCCTTGTTTTCTTTCCACTGTCTTTTTTTTTTTTCTTTCTTTCTTTTTTTCTTTTTGAGGGAGTAAACACCAGACAAAGAGAAATTCTAAGTCACGCATGAGACTGCTAAACTGAGTCACACATTAGACTGCTAAACAGATGAGCAGTTAAGAACTCAGATTAAAAATATTTCAAGAACAGAGATTCTGAGTTTAGATAGCAGGGGGAAAAGAGAGAGATTCAGTAGATGGGGATATCCAGAGCTAGTCAGAGAGCTGTTCAGATTCAGGACAAAAAGCAGCAGCACAGAATTTATGGCTCAAAGATTAAAAAAAAAAAGAAAAAAGTAGTATGAGGATGAAGATCACTAACAAAGAAGAGACGACCTCAAGTTTCAGATACCCAGATGTTACTAGAATGGTCTTACCTTCATTTTTATTTATTCTTCATAAGCTTATAAAACTTGTACATATATTCTTTTTGAATGTTTAATATGATCTATGTTTATATATATAGATATATATACACATGCACATATATACACACACATATACATACACGTGTATATATATACACACATATATAAATATATATATACACGTGTGTGTGTGTATATATATGTTCTTTCCTTTCTTTTTTGTTACTAGACTTAGAAGGATATTGATGATGATTCCTAATTCCCTTGAGCCCTCTCCCAGCGTATGTGTTAAACATTGATAAAATATTGACCAGTAGATTATTCTCCTGCTGCCTCACTTCTGATATTCTTAATCTGTGAATTCTGATAGCTCCTAAAAATATGCTATGGTATTAGACATGTTTCTTTTTATTCAGTTTGGTTCTTTTGATTATTTTTGTCATTATCACTAGAAACAATTTCCATCCAAGAATAAATGTGATATACTGGGTTGTGACATTTTAGCTTAACAGTACCAGACAGTATTTTCAAAGCTAAAATCTACAGACTTGATGCCAGAAAGAATTAACAATGTAGCTCAATATTATCTTTTATACGAAGAAAGCCAAAAAGTTGTGTGACTTGCCAAAACTCTGCAACCTTGTTTTGTGTGCACTGACTTTCAGTGTTATTTTGTTTTATTTTGCAAGGAAAAATATTCCAAATTTCTAAATATTTTAATTTCTGCAAGAGGTTTAGAAAAAAATTGGGCACACAAATGAATCCACTATGTCAAGATACGTCATTAAAGATGAAACCATTGTTGTCTCCAACTAGCTTATACAGCTTGTCAGAGCACTTTTTCCACATTTCTTCTAAAGTCCATGTTCAATAGCAACATTTGACAGATTGGAATTGGCTATTATGGGAGAATTGTTACTCCAAAGAATTAGCAAATGCTATATTATGTCTTTTAAAATTTATTTGTTTTTTCCTGCAGCGCTAGTTTACTATGACACAGATGTTCACAAAAATATATATAAACATAGAATCATGGGATATTATTAAATCTCATGTGTAAAACCTTACATTAAAAATGTTCTTACAGAGCTTAAGAAAGTGTATAAATTAATAGAAATATCAAATTATAAGTGTGGATATCAGTTAATGCTGGACACTTCTTATTCTAGTAATTTCTACCAAGAATATTGCTGAATCATAAATATAAAAAATTAGGTTGCCTAGTCCCCTGTAAAAGTTTTTTCTCTACTTAAATAAATAATATAACCTAAACAAGACTTGAAAAAGTTTTATTCTTTCACATTTTTATTCTTTTAAAATATTTCAATTTGATTTGGCAGATAATATCATTTCCAATGATCACTTATTGCAGTGATATAGGAGTTAGGAAATTACTTAGGCAGATAGTAAGGGTACAGGATTCCTGGGTAAGGTTTCCTTTTAATGAAAAGCACCCTCCAAATAATTTTCTTGTCTAACAGCAGCTGGTAAAATCGAACTGAAAACATGGACAATTAAGTTAGAAGCTTCCACAGGCAAATGCCAGTAGTTCTGCCTATAGGCTACTTGTGACTAGGCATGATCAAAATGGCAGCTCCGTCTTCCACTCTGTTTGCCAGCCACATGTCAGTAAGGAGCAGATGAGATGACACTAGCCAAGTAGAAAGCCCATTTGCATAATAAGATTAGGATAGGGAAACCAGCTTTCCCTGCTCACTATGTAAATGTCACACATGGTGGAATCTATCAGTGGGCCCTATGTAAATCACACGCCACCTCCTCAAACCTACCTATAAAACCTGTTGTGGTCATTTGCAGGCCGACTTTTGTCTTTTCAGACGCCTGAGAGGGCTGCTCTCCTCTATGCTTTCTTCTGCCTATTAAGCTTTCCACTCCTTAACCCACCCACATGTGTCCCTCTTGTTAATCTTTTCTATGCCAGCCGATGAATCCCAGGTATTTACCCCAGACAACGATGCTCCTTCAGCAGTACAATTTTTTTTTTTTTTAAAATCTTGGGCAGCATATTATGGTTTTTTTTGAAAGATGATTATCAGGTGCAAAAGAACTCTTTAGCTACAATTTATAAAGTACCACTTAATTTGGTTAACATTCTAATTCAATGTTTTAATAAATGCCTTGTTAAAAAGTCTAATAGTTTCATATTCTTTCATCTGTGGCAGGTATATGAATTTCTAATTATATATTTACAAAATGATTAGTCTACATTTTTCTTTCATAGGGTGGGGCTGATTCTGTTTTGCTTATTATTGTATTTCAAGAACTGATCTATGCCTGACAAAAAATATTTTTTTAAATGAGTAAATGAACTAAAGAAAAAGTAAAGTATCTTTATAACAGGGTTTGAATATTTCTCTCGAGTAATTGTCTCCCACTTGAATACCTTGATGATCCCCAAGTTGACCTCTGTTTTGTAGTCTCTATATCTTTAATCATGTTATTTCCTCTATTTGCAATGGGTATCCTATACTTAGATTACCTGGTGAATGGCATTCATTTTTTAATGTTAGTTCTTTAATTCTTCCCTGATGAAGCAAATCAAAGTAAAATTCACCCCTCTATCATCTGTTTTGTTAGATCTCATTGCAAAAACTTAAGAATAATAAGTAAAGGCTAAATTTTGGTAAGCGAGTATTCAATGGCACAAAAAATGGAATTATTTATACTGATTGAGGGATTTAGTTTTTGTCATGTGTCTTTGCCTATTTTAATTAACAGCTTAAAAATTGGATTTAGTTACCATGTCTTTCTATTTTCTAGCCTGTTTTTCTAGTGTTTTAGCTACTTTAATTATTGCTGATCATTGACCTGAAGCAAAGAAGCAATTTTCTTGTAAAAGTACTAATTAACAACTAAGTGCTTGGTATTTAGGGCAGAAAAAGCAAAGAAGAGCAAGACTTAAGATGCTAATAAAGAGTGCTTAAATTTGTATGCATTTCCACTTTCAAAGCTCAAATACCAGTTTTTCTTTCATGAGACTCTGTATTTACTTTAAATGTTTTACAAAAAAAGAGTATTACAATATATTACTACCGAGACATATTTTTAGATGTTAGAACTACACAGAATGCATAGAACATTTAATTTTCACTCTATTATTGATTAATATAGGCATCACTATTTAGAAGTAAAAATGTAAAAGACCTCAAATTATTTTAGTCGAATATTATTGAATTTCTGCAGACTTCATTACATTATTGTAACCAATATAAATAAAACCACACAATCTAGAAAAAGACTAGTTTTCATTGAATTCTCATTCAGAATATATGAAAGGAGTGTCACATGTGTCCGTATAGAAGACCACCTTAACAGGCTTAGTGTGAGCAACAAGGCTGTTTATTCACCTGGGTGCAAGTGGGCTGAGTCTGAAAAGAGAGTCAGCGAAGGGAGATAGGAGAGGGGCAGCTTTATAGGGCTTGGGTAGGCAGTGGAAAGTTACAGTTAAATGTGGTTATCTATTGTTAGCAGGGGAGGGGGTCACAAGGTGCATGGTGGAGAGATGATGGGACTCATTGTCCAGGAGAAGAATGTCAAGGGTCGATTGATCAGTTGGGACAGGGCAGGAACAAATCATAATGGTAGAATGTCTGAAGGTGGGTTAATTAGTTAAGGCAGGAACTGGTTGTTTCACTTCTTTGTGGTTTTTCGACTGCTCCAGACTTCTTGGCTCCTGTAGTCCATCTTGGCTCCTGCAGGCCATCTGGATGTATATGTGCAGGTCACAGGGGTTACAATGGCTGAGCTTCAGCTCAATCCTGACAAGGAGATAATATGAATATGCTTGTTTTTAGATGTTTATAAAATAAAATATATATATATTCAAAAAGTATGGGTCACTTGAGTAGTCATTTAACTGTAAACAAAACAATTTTAAAGTTACTAATTAGTGTGTTCTATTATTATTCCTGGAATTTGCTATTATTTTAAAACTGGCATTTCGATATTATGTGCTCAGTTTCTTTAGATAGATATTACTGTCAGAGGCATTTGAACCAGAGCAACACCATCTTGAATAGGGACTGGGAAAATAAGGCTAGATCTGCTGGGCTGCATCGCTAAACAGCTCGGCATCCTAAGTCACAGGATGCGATAGGAGGTTAACACAAGACAGGTCATAAAGACCTTGCTGACAAAACAGGCTGCAGTAAAGAAGCTGGCTAAAACCCACCGAAAAGGTGGCAACGAGAGTGACCTCTGGTCATCCTCACCACTACATTCCTGCCAGAGTCATGACAGTTTACGAATGCCATGGCAACATCAGGAAGTTACCCTACATAGTCTAAAAGAGGGAGGTATGAATAATCCACCCCTTCTATAGCATATCATCAGGAAATAACCATAGAAATGGGAAAGAAGCAGCGCTATGGAGTAGCCATTCTTTGTTCCCTTACTTTTTAAATAAACTTGCTTTCACTTTACGGACCTGCCCTGAATTCTTTCTTGTGTGAGATTCAAGAACCCTTTCTTGGGATCTGGATCAGGACCCCTTTCCAGTATCATTACTATTTTTATTGCAAACCGTCTCTATAATGTCTAACTCGTAAGTGGTCCACTCGCAGATTGGTAGAAAGAATTTAACAGCAACATTATAGGCTTGAAAAAGGAAAGTTTACTAGAAAGGAAGAACACTGCACAAGGGTTCGGGGGAACCTCAGCCAGAGGATTAAGGTATTGTGGTGGATTTTCCTTAGGAGCTTGTATGAATTTTAAGGCAGGAGCTTAGGGTTGTAAAATGAGTTTCAGCATGGCATTCCAGAGATGTATATACATTTTAGCTATTTATAATAGTTGAAAGAGGCCTAGAGCCGGGCATGGTGTCTCACGCCTATAATCCCAGCACTTTGGAAGGCAGAGGCAGGAGGATCACCTGAAGTCGGGAGTTCGAGACCAGCCTGACCAACATGGAGAAACCCCGTCACTACTAAAAATACAAAATTAGCTAGGTGTGGTGGCACATGCCTGTAATCCCAGCTACTTGGGAAGTTGAGGCAGGAGAATCACTTGAATCCAGGAGGCGGAAGTTGCCATGAGCTGAGATGACACCACTGAACTCCAGCTTGGGTAACAAGAGTGAAACTCAGTCTCAAAAAATAAAAAAATTAAAAAAAAAAAAAAAAAAAAAAAAGGCCTGGAATCAGATGCCCACTTGAGATACTGGGGAAGTTTAATTACTTCTAAAATTTCCAGATGAGAAGTTTAGCGTCTGGATGGCCTGTTTGGTGGTCACCAGGTGTTCTTTGCTCCCTTCTAAATTTCTCAGTTAAGGAGTTTCTGTGTCCGGGATTTGTTCAATGGTCACCAGGTGATTTTCACTTTCCTCAGTCTTAAAGCAAATGTGTTTTCTTACCTCTTCAGAGGCATCATGTTTGTATTGTTTTCATATTTCTATCATATTTCTAAAGCCTTATCAGCCAAAGAGAACACTAGACATAAGACTTACTTCGACAGGGTCAGGTTTATTGAGTTGATGTATCCAAGGTAGGTACTTTGTGGAACTATAGATTGCTGCCTCACAACAGTGAGAGAGAAGAGTCCTTCATAAGGTATATGGGCTTGTGCTGATAGAGTCCAAGGAGAATCTAAGAGAAACAGACTAGACTGAATTCTGTTTCTGAGATAGAATTAGAAGAGGGTAATAATTACAAATTGGGTGATGTTATGAGGTGTAGACAATTTACCTGCTGGGTTTTTCTAGCAATATACGAAAATAGTGAAGTGGCTCTGGGACATCATTGGTATGAAAGAAGTTATCACTCAAAGAGGGAATTCTCATGGCATTTTACAACTAATGCACAATATTGGGAAAAACACATTTTTTATTAATGGTGTTTTATATGTGTCTGTTCTCTCAGGCTAGTTAAGGCAGGGCTACTTTTCTTTCATTATTTTTTTTTTTTTTTTTTTTTTTTTTTTTTTTTTTTTTTTGAGACTGAGTCTGGCTCTGTCGCCCAGGCTGGAGTGCGGTGGCCGGATCTCAGCTCACTGCAAGCTCCGCCTCCCGGGTTCACGCCATTCTCCTGCCTCAGCCTCCCGAGTAGCTGGGACCACAGGCGCCCGCCACTTCGCCCGGCTAGTTTTTTGTATTTTTTAGTAGAGACGGGGTTTCACCGTGTTAGCCAGGATGGTCTCGATCTCCTGACCTCGTGATCCGCCCGTCTCGGCCTCCCAAAGTGCTGGGATTACAGGCTTGAGCCACCGCGCCCGGCCTTTCTTTCATTATTACAAGCTGATTTTCACTGTTTCAGTACTTCGCAGGTTTTAAAGTTATTTCATTAATAACACCCTAAGTTACTGATACTCCTATGTAGAATTATGTATTCTCAAGTCATTAATTATTTTTCTTTAAAGACAACTTCCCCACATTCATGGATTTTCCCCTTACATTTGTTTTGTTATTGATGTAATGAAGTTCTCCATATATACTAAATACAAAGCTATCGGAGATTGTTTTGTGAACATCTTCTTCCACGCTGCGGCCTGTCTAAGATTTTTTTCACTTTTTAAATAATATCTTTCAAAGACTTATTACATTTAATGTTGTTCATTTTTACTTTTCAGGCATTTGTGACCTCTTTATGGAATGTTTCCTACATCAGTCTTTTCTATGGTCATCTTCTGAGTTATGTTCTAAAACGCTTATGACTTTACCTTTTGTATGTACATGAAAGAATATCAACTTACTAAATACATAAAGATATATTAAATATTTAAATATAAAAGGATGTAAGATCAAAATAAATATGGGAAGTTGGAAATAACTTTATATTGTGCAAAGATAGAAATATGAAGAAATAGGCAAAATATGTTAAATAATAAGTTTAAAATATTTTACTGCAAAAATTTTAAACTGAGATGGCATAGGAATATTTTTTCCCTCAAGTATATGTGAGTTACAATGGGCTAATAAAGTATGTTAAATGCCTTTTTTTAAACATGACACTAAAAGCAAATTGCAAAATAAATAAATAAATAAGAAGTATTAATTCAATAAAGAATAAGCATCTAATGAAGATGTTAAAATAAATTTGTATAATTATGAAACAGTCTAGTAAAACGACGACAAAGCAAAACTCAATATCTACATAATTTAAGAAGTAAAAAAAAGCAAGCATCGAGTACAAGGGGAACTATAGAACTTCCTCGTACACTATTCTGGAAGTTAGAAATTGATGGATAATTTTAAGGGAAACTTGCTTATATGCATCAACTTTGAAAATATGAAACTTTGAAGTCCATATATTAGATTTTCACCATTTATTTGTAGGAATAAATCCTGAGGAATTAAATAAGGATAAGTGCAAACATTTTCTCTTTTTATTTAAAAATAATGAAATGATTTATGCACTTTTAGATTTCTAAGAATAGGAGTTTCCTTGTGATTTATGTAAACCATTAGAGCAAGTGATTTTAATTAATAAATAATATTAAACAGAATAATTGTTAACATTACACATTTAAAATATACCAGATATTTTTCTGTTTTATGAATACTTATTATATACCTTTAATCCTGACAACAAACCTCTGCTATTAATAGCATTATATTTGTTTTACAAATGCAGAAACAAACATTATACTTCTTTTACAAATGCTTAACAAAGGTTAAGAACCTTGCCAAAGGCCATAAAGCTAGTGAGAGGCATCAGCAAAGAGCTAAGCAGTTTGAATCTAGATTTCAGATGCCTATCCTTCCAGTGGAATGCCCTATTAATAGTGATGTATATATGTACTGACATTATTATGTTCATGTATTATCGTTGTTTTAACTACATGTTAGAAAACAATATCTCTATGTAAGGAATTCCTTCACTGAGTATAAAATTGTAAGTTTAATTATAGTTACTCTGAATAATTGAACAGGCTATATTTTATAAGAATATTATTGATATGGTATACTTGGATTTTTTTTTAACTTTTTAAATTGCCAATCACTAAGTAGCCTTTTTCCTCTTTGATATCTTCTTTTTCTCTAAGATAAAAATGATATAAAACAGATTTTCTTTGAAAGTCTTTGAAAAATGAAGCTTATGTTTCCAATATTGTTTAAAAAGATAGATTGGGTTATTTCTTTTTCTTTTATATAAATAAGGTCAACTGAATGCTTAAAATTACAAAAAAAATTCTTCATATTCTTGAAATAGATGTCAGTATAATCATAAATTACAGATAAAAAGTAAAATTAAACATATTATATGCTTTGGAATTAAGGGATAGAAATATAGGATATGTAAGAAATAGAACTGATAACTAAAACTCTTAGTTGTTTTCTTGTAACACATAATTTTTTAAATCTAATTTTGTTTTTGTGGTTTTTTTTTTTTGGCTTTTACTATTAGATAAGATGGTTGTATTAGTTTTATATTGCTTCATAACAAATTACCACAAACTAAGCTGCTCAAATGAACACATATGTATTATCTCACAGTTTCTGTGGGGTCAGAAGTCAAGGCATGGCTTACGTGGGTTCTCTGCTCAGTCTTGCAAGTCTGCATTCAAGGCATTGGCCAGGTAGTGGTCTCATCTTGAGGTATGACTGGGAAACTGGAAAGGAATCTGCATACACACTCATTTAGGTTATTGGTTAAGTAAGGCAGTGTTGTAGAGCAGTTATTACCCAGGTTCTTGGCAGAATCTATTTTCTTATAACTGTAGGCTCGTGTTTTTCTCTTTGTAACTAGAGGTCACCTTCAGGTCCTAGAAGCCATCCAAAATTCCTAAAGGCCACCTGTAGTTCCTAATGGTCTCCTACAACAAAGCCACTTATATCATCAAGCCTGCAAGGAAATTCTCTAGCTTTAGTAGGTCAAGAAGCAGTCATGACCGGGTGCGGGGGTTCACGCCTGTAATCCCAGCACTTTGGGAGGCCGAGGCTGGTGGATTATGAGATCAGAAGATGGAGACCATCCTGGCTAACAGGGTGAAACTCTGTCTCTACTAAAAATACAAAAAATTATCTGGGCATGGTGGCAGGCACCTGTAGTCCCAGCTACTCAGGAGGCTGAGGCAGGAGAATGGCATGAACCCAGGAGACAGAGCTTGCAGTCAACCGAGATTGCACCACTGTACTCCACAGAGCAAGATTCCGTCAAAAAGAAGAAGAAGAAAGAAGCAATCATATAACATAATATATTCATGATAGCAATATACCATATTATTGTCATACAGTGCAATGTAATTATGGGAGTGACATAGAATGGCTTTTGCCATATTCTATTAGATAGAAGTAAGAGAGGAACCTCATTCATATTCAAAGAGAAGGTGTTACATGAATGCATGAATACCACTGGATGAAAATAATTGGAGGCTAACCTAGAGTCTGTCCTACAAAATAATTAATGTAACATCTTATAGTCTGAAACAGACTCAATTCAAACAGCTTTATCTTTGCTCAATGATCACTGCCTAGTTTTCTACATTATTTACTTTACATAATGTTTTCTATAGACATCGAACACTTTGAGTTTTAAAACATTTCTAAGTGATAGTTATTTTAATGCATTTAATTTTATTTGAAATCTTACAATACTAGCAATTTTTTTTCTATTTCCATATTTTGGTATACATATTCATGGTATAACAAGCAGATACCTAGTAGTGCTTTTAGAATATGATTATACCATTCATAACTGGTTACACTGATATTTATTTTCTATTTCAGCTCTTTCAACTCAGAAATATAGATCATGTTTGTCCTATAATTTAAAGATATAAATAATGTAAACAGACGTACTGTATCAATCCAATTTTACACTGCTATAAAAACAAATCCCCAAGACTGGGTAATTTATAAAGAAAAGCGGTTTAATTGACTCAGTTCTGTGTGGCTGGGGAGGCCTCAGGAAACTTACAACCATGGTAGAAGGCACCTCTTCACAGAGTAGCAGGATAGAGAAGCGAATTAGAAGGGAACTATCAAAAATTTGTAAAGCCATCACATCTTGTGAGAACCCACTTACTATCATGAGAACAGCATAAAGGGAACCAGCCCCATGACTAGATCACAATGATCTAATCACCTACCACCAGGTCTCTCCCTCAACACCTGGAGATTACAATTCAAGATGATATTTGAGTGAGGAAGAGATCCATATCAAATTCTAACCTCTGAAAATATAGCACACATCTTCACTTCTGGAATTCATTGGATATAAAAACTAAAGCATTTCATGTAACTGTATACGTTCATACAGACATACATATATACATACACAAACATGCACACAGAGAATTAGTTGACCTGAAAAAGTTGTAGAAGGCTTTAGCTACTTTTGTTATTACAAGAATGTGATATATGCTCTTGTTTAAACATGAGGAGCAGTATTCTGTTCACATCATTGAGTAAAAAAGTGCTTTTGGGCCTTTCTGTAATTAATTTTGTAGAAAATTGGACGCCAAATGTTTACTTCCATCAATAGATGAGTAGCATTTGTTTTTTAATTGAGATGGAATTTCGCTTTGTCACCCAGGCTAGAGTGCAGTGGCACCATCTTGGCTCACTGCAACCTTCACTTCCCAGGTTCAAGCGATTCTCCTGCCTCAGCATCCTGAGTAGCTCGGATTACGGGTGCGTGCCACCACGCTTGGCTAATTTTTGTATTTTTTAAGTAGAGATGAGGTTTCGCCATATTGGCCGTGCTGGTCTTAAACTCCTGACCTCAAGTGATCCTCCCGCCTCGGCTCCCAAAGTGCTGGGATTGTAGGCATGAGCCACTGAAACTGGCCGATGACTAGCATTTCTAGACCAAGTCTTTTACTTAAAATAACTAGAAAATCTGGAAAACTAAATTTTAAATAAATTAATGTGTCTGTCTATGGATATCAGGGATAGCATAAGCAGCAAATTCTTGATGGTCCAAAAACCCAGGAAATAAATAAAGCTCTGAGACATAAGCCCAGAACTAGGCATTACTTTTTCTTTGAGGTATTTTCATTTTAAAAGCTGAGGTTTATGAGCTCAGGTAATAAGCTGGGCATTTATCAAACTCATTAGGAATGAAAGTAAAATGGAAATTCAGGACCTCTCAAAAAATGGAGACTGTAGTAAATGTCACAATGCTTTCATTTTGGACCCTTAAAATAAAATACTGGAGTAAGAGCAACCAGGAAAAGACCACCTTCCTAGGCAAAGAAACCCATGTTTGAATCATTAAATAATGGATTGACTTTGGCTGATCTTTACAGACAGACTTATACCTAATTTCCAACAGTCTATTGAAACTAACAAACAAAAACACACAAGACATTTAAGACTTGACTGAAAAATAGGAGGTATGCTATTTTAATGTGTTAAAAAGGCAATAGATATATTTACCTAAAGATTAGAAACATATGAGAAAAATTCTGAAATAGTAAGAAGATAGTATTTCAACAGAAACTCAAACATAAGAAGACAAAATAAAGAAATTTTGTGAAACATAGATTAATAAGTCTAACAGGCATAATTAAAATATTAGATAAAAGAGAGAAAAAATAGAATGGAAACAATTTTTGAAAAGACAATCTTAGAATTTCCAAAGCTGGCAAAAATTGAAGACACTGTTCCAAGAGTATCAATTACTCAAATATCTTATGAGGAAAAGAAAAGCACACATGGACATAGCATAGTAAAACTGCTGAAAACCATAGACAACAAAGAGGAAATCTTAAAGGCTGCCATAGAATAAAGACAATAAAAATACTATAGACAACAGGTGTCTCACAGATTTAATAGAATCAAAGAGAATATGGAATAACTATACTATGACAAAAGAAAATTGAAAATTAATAATTCTATTACCAAGAAAATCACCTGTCAAAAACTGGCAATAGTGCTCACACACTAAATGAAATACTAATAGTTTTCCTGCAGAAAAAAGAAAAATGGTGCCAGATGGCAGTCTAGAGATTCAGGAAGGAACAAAGAACGAATGAAAATGAAATATACTAGCAAGTCTCCATTACTGTTGATTATTTTAAAATTTCAATAATATATCATGGGAGGTCCCAAACATGCCCAAATTTAAATAAACAACAGACTAAGGTTATAATATGATGAGAAATAAATGGATTTAAAGCATTGTAAGATCTTTTCACTCTCTGAGATGTAGAAGCACTTATCATTAGATTATCAGTGACTCATGATGTAATGTCTATGAAAATTACTAAAAGGTCTACAATATTTAATTTATAAACAGCTAGAGAAGAAAATTGAAACAAAAATGGAATAAAATAATAAAAACAGAAAGCAGACATTGAATTGGCAAGTTAGGAACTCAATTTGTCAGTTTTAGAATTAAACATTAATGGAATAAACATTCTATTAAAAGGTAAAAATTGAAAACAATTAATAAAAGATAATAAAAGTATGCTGCCTAATACATGATATCTTAAACACAGTAAAACAGAAATATTAAAAACAAAAGATGGAAAAGTTACACCCTGCAAATATTTTTCAAAATAAGTATAGCTATGTAAATATTAGGCAAGATTGATTTTTAAGAAGTATTAAACCAGAAAAAAAGGGACATTTCATAAAGATAAAAGAATAAATCTGCCAGGAAGATGTAATTATTCCAAATTTGGGAAAACTGATATAATGACCCTAAAATATGTAATTATAAAATTGACTGAACATATATAAGAATAGAAAAATCTTTACTCACAATGGGATATTTTATTACACTACTTTTAGCAAGTGACAGAAAAACAACAAAAAAAGTAATGATACAGAAAATTGAACAACATAACTATAAAATAGACATTGTAGACACATACACAATGCAGTACATAATCACTTCAGAATGCAAAACTGATTAAGGTATGCAAAAATTCCACAAATTCATATTGATGCTATATCATTTCAAATAACTGAAATCATGTTGAATATGTTATCAGAGTATAATAAAATTTAACTAGAAATTTTAAAAAAAGATTAGGGAACAAATTTGTAAGTAGCCAATGGGAAAAAGAATAAATAACAAAATAATTTAAAATACGTTGTATGTTAAATGAGTTTAAAAACACTATAAATCAAGTTTATCAGATGCTGTTAAACAAGAAATAATGGGAAATTATATTTTAAAATAAGAAAATCTAAATAGGAATGATCTACAACAGGGCTAGGAAATCAAGGCCCAGAAGCAAATATGGTTTACCACTCCTTATAAAAATACAGTTTTATGGAAACACAACCACTCATTCATCAGCTATGGCTATCTTCACCCTACAATTGCAGAGTTTAAAAGTTTAGACAGTGACTGTATGGCCCATAGAGACTAAAATATTTACTATGTTGTCCTTATAGAAAAAGTTTGCCAACCCTGATCTATCTCAAGAAATTACTAAAGGATCAGTGAAATAAGATAATGTGAGATTAAAATAATGAAAAAAATAAATATACAAAACTAATAAAATATAAAACTATCACTTAATAGAAGATGTCAACAAAGACGAAAGATGTTTTTCAGAAAAAGATCAGTATAATAAATAAATATACGACTACTAAGTAAGAAAAAAGATCATAAAAAAACAATATTAGACACTGTTTGAAAATAATTTACAGACACTAATAATTTTAAAGGATAGTTGGAGGGTACTAAGAACAACATTTAAAATTTAGATAAATTTGGATAAATCAAACAAATCACTAAATTTACTAAAGCTAACAAAAGGGAAATATATATTACATTGGATTTGTTTTATATCGATTTAGTTTACACTCTGGAATTAAACATTTTTCCACAAAGAAAACTGCAAGCATAGATGATTTTCATTATTAATGAATTCTTTCCAACATTTAAGTAATGGATATATAACTTTCTAATAGAAAATAGCTAAGAAGAGAGCATAGTCCAATAAATTTATGAAAGTAGCATAATTTGATACCAAAATATGACCACAATATCATAATCATACTTACAACGATGGCAAATTTCCTAAGCAAACATAAGTATTGTAAATAATCACATGATCTGGCAAAGATAATATATTACAAGAAATGGTGCTAATTTCAAAATGCACAATAGGTTTAACATCCAAACATCAGTTCAAATCCTACATTAATAAAAGATAAAAGATCATTTATACCATCACCTCAATTTATAGAACAAAAACATTCAATATAATTTCAATATTCATTCATAACAAATTCTAGTATTAAACTAAAAAAAAAGGTTCCTTAGTCTGATAAGAGTAATTTAAAAATACTATAAAACACATCACACTTTAAGATGAAATATGGCTTTCTCCCTGAGATAGGAATGAGGTCAAGATATTAATTATCATGGCTTTTATTCAACTTTCTCACACAAGATTTGTCATATGCAATATGGAAAAAAATAAGCACATAAAGAATTTTAAAGAAGAGATATAATTGGAATTTTGTAAAATTAAATACCATGCATGTAAATATATATGTACATGTGTGCATATATATGTGCATGTGTGTGTATATATAAAGGTCTTGATATTTATATGAAAGTAAGATTAAAATTCAAAAAATATATTAAAAGTAGGGTTAGAGAATGTAATATTTACTACAGTTAGATTTGTGAACTGAAGTAATTATTGCAAATATTAATTGTATCTCTGTGAACTATTAGGAATAATAAAAGGAAATTACTGTATTTTATTTATTTAGGTATCCCAGAATGTATTGATGGAGCATGCTATGGGCTAAATTGTATTTCCCTCAAAATTTGTGTCAAAAAATGTGATAAAAAATGTGCTCAAAAAAATGTGTTGATCCCAGTACCTAACAATGTTTAAAGTAAGTTAAAATTAGGCCATTCGGATGGTCCCTAATTTTACGTGGCTAGTTTTCTTGTAAAAAAAAAAGTTTGAACACACAGAAGACACCAGGTTGTATACACACAGAAAAAAAAAAAGTCATCTGGGTACACAGCTAGAAGGCAATGATCTGCAAGTCAAGGAGAAAGGTCTCAGAAGAAACCAGATCTGCTGACACCTTGATCTTATACTTCTAGCCTTCAGTTTTCAAACTAAGACAGAGAAGTATCATAAAATCGACTTTCAGAAATCTTGTGTTTGATGCTGTAATGAAGAGAATGAGAAGGGACTGGAGTAAAGACAGTGGGAGGAGAGGAGTCTACCGATCTTCAGAAACAAAATATTCCTGGAAAGCAGTTGGGTAACATAAAACTCAAACATTAAAAGTCCAATTTATATGACTTAAGATGAGCAATTCTACTCTGAGAAAATGCAAAACATCTGTGATAAAGAAACTCCCTGCTGACTCTTCTGGTCCCCTTAGGGTACTATTTTTGCCTTTGTTTAATTTTACTTTGAATTTTAATTTTTCTACTTGTATCTTCGCATTCCAAAATATGAAATTGATGTACTGAGGATCTTCATTGGGATTCCTGTAACAGTTTCTTTCTTTCTTATGGAAAAGGCTCTAGAGTCCTAAAATGGGTTTCCTGGTCCAATTCTTTCCAATCTCCAGCCTATTTAAATGGAAGATTATGTATCTCCTCTATGAGTGTTTGCTTGCAAATTGAATAAAGAACTGCACTTGATTAAAACAGCATCGCCAAAAAAATCCAAGCAATTCATGACCTTCCATATGCAGTCTTCTCAGACAACCAAGGACCTTAAATATTTCACTCATGTATCTTATGAGAACAGACTTTCTTGGTGAACATCCACACGTAAATTTAAAGGTCACAAATTGAAGAAAAATCACTTGTAACAAGCTCCTGCAGGAATTGTTTTATAGGATGGAGAGTGAGGACAGTGGTTCTTTTGTGAAAAGAACAAAGCTCTTTGCCCTTGTCTGTTATTTTGAGAAGCCTATGGCCAACCTGCTTTGAAATCCCATTGTGTTCTTGACACAGTAGGTCAAACTGTTATGAGCCAGATGTACATCTTTTCAGAAGGGGAAATTAACTGAATGATGGAAAACTTGGCTCAAGTTGGATTATTATCCAGTTCTTTCCATCGGGAGGAAGAGATTTGGAACTAAGAATATGATTTTCCCCTAAAGGTACAGAATACAGCACAGGAATCATGCTTTCTTGCTTTGGATAAGCTCCAAGTTTTTTATGTTAAGTTCAATATTTCCATCTCTCATGCACACTTATCAGTCAGCTCTCAACTTTAAATTACTTATGGTAGGATAAATTTAATGAGGGCAAGGATATATAAAATAGGAAAGTAAGCCAGAGTATCTCATAACTTATTTGTAAATTTAATGGAAACATACATCTCCTTAAATAAGAGTAAGAAATTGACAGTTACAGTATATAGTTTCTACAAACATATCCAAAGAGGATTCCTAAGAGTAAAGCCAGTAGAATAGTAAATATTATGTGTCATCTAATTTGTGTGTATTCACAGAAAAATCTAATTTTGGTTCTATAATTATTAAGTAAAATAAACTGGAAGTCTAGCATGTCTTTCTTAGACTCATAAGGTGTTAGTTGTAAAATTGGGAAATTTATTTAAGGTATTTTGTGTTACAGACACTGAAATGAGAGAGCACAGATCATAACCTCTGAAATTTCCCACAGGCTTAATGTTCTAAATTGTTTCCCTTTGTTTTTTCTTTAAATGTAAAGTCCATTATTTTGTAAATCAACATTATATTTCCTGGATTAAGGAAAACATGCAGGTTTGTATATTGAAATACTAGTGTCTGTGTGGTGTTGCGTGTGTTTGTGAGAATACAGCCCTCTTATTTAAAAGCAAATGATCACTCCTCACTTACAGATTTGGTGCTGTGGGATTATGCTCTTGTTCCTCCAATCAGGGCATCTCCTGAAGAAGTTGTTGTCTCTTTCATGTAAGTAGTTCATAGAAAGGGAAAGTGGAACAGCTGCTCCCAGAGAAGAGGGCACTGCACACATCATTCAAATTGATGCTAATTCCTCTAGGGTGATCAGTTGAAGTGCTAATGAGGCAGGCTCAGAGCCTCTGGCCTAAATGTTCGGAACTTTGCTTTCCCTTTTAGTACTGTACTACCTCTACAGTGCAAAATGAAAGTTATAGCTAAGGTCCTTCTTCTAAGCGGTATGTATTTTTACAGAACAACTTACTCCAAGAAATTATAGCAAAGGTGGGGGTTGGGGAGCGGAAAAACCTTCTATAATGCCCAAGTACCCGTTTTCTCATTTTAATTACAAAGATAAGTGACCACCCTCCTAGAAAGTCTCCTAGACAAGTCACATCTATAAGTTCTTGGGTGAAATTATGTCTCAAGAACTAACGCCTCCTAAGCTTATTATGATACAAGGTTTTGTTGTCATAAGGGTGGTTTTTGAATGTAGAGAGTCTATTCAGGAATTTAAAAGTTTCCTTTTCAAAATTCACCTTCTTTTGTAGGTTTTTACATTCAGCTTGCAAATCTTAGCAGGCTATGCATGAGTCAGGCATATTTTAATAAACTTTGAACAATTCTATTCTCACCTATAAATATGTTTAAATATGTAGACAGAATCTGCATATTTATTTGAATTATTCTTCAGAATTTAATTTTCAGATAAAATAATTTTCTGAGAACTTAAATAACTTTTATAAATATAAATACATATAATTTACAACTACAATGAAACTAAAATTCTCTTAAATGTTGCAGAACCATGAATACATTTTAAAAGACTTTAAGGCAAAATACAATTAAATCAGTTACTTCCTGACATATCTTAAATTTAAGTTACAAAGCAGTTATTCCAAAGTACCAAGTTCTCTTAAACATACAAGAGTATATGATTGCATACTTATTGTAAGCCAAAAAGTATCTGAGACAGGTCTCAATCAATTTAGAAGGTTTATTTTGCTAAGGTTAAGAACATACCTGTGACACAGCCTCAGGAAGTCCTGAAGACATGTACCCAAGGTGGTTGGGGCAAGGCTGGTTTTATACATTTTAGAGTGACAGGATACATCAATCAATATATATATAAGATGTACATTGGTTCGGTCCAGGAAGGTGGGACAACTTGAAGCCGGGAGGGGGCTTCCAGGTCATAAGAAGATAAGAGACAAACGTATTCTTTTGAGTTTCTGATTAGCCTTTCGCTGAATGCGCAATCTACAGAAATAGTCATTTATGCCTTAGTCTGGCTTAGTGAAACAATAGGGCAAAAGAAATAATTTGATATGTATTTATCTCACATGAACAGAGGGATTACTTTGAATTCTGCCTGTCCTTTGTTCACAAGGAATTTCTCTGTGGGCAAGTTGTGAGGGAGGTTTTGTAGCTTTATTATTATTTTTAAAAATCTCTGTAGCTGTCTTCTTTAAAAATAGAATGGGAGGCAGGTGTGCCTGACACAGTTCCTAACCTGACTTCTCCCTTTGGCTTAGTGATTTTAGGGTCCCAAGATTTTCCTTTCACATTGTTTTCTAGCTTTGGTTTTCCTGTTTATAGCTTCCTATTATACATATGTTGGTTTCTCTTTTTTAATCCTCTGTATTTACTATTTTCTCACAATTATTTTAATCTCATTTTAAATGTGGTTTTTTCTACATTTTTATCCAATATTTTTGACATACTATTTATTATTATTATTATTATTATTATTATTATTATTATTATACTTTAAGTTCTAGGGTACATGTGCATAACGTGCAGGTTTGTTACATATGTATACTTGTGCCATGTTGGTGTGCTACACCCATCAACTCGTCAGCACCTATCAACTCATCATTTACATCAGGTATAACTCCCAATGCAATCCTTCCCCCCTCCCCCCTCCCCGTGATAGGCCCCGGTGTGTGATGTTCCCCTTCCCGAGTCCAAGTGATCTCATTGTTCAGTTCCCACCTATGAGTGAGAACATGCAGTGTTTGGTTTTCTGTTCTTCCGATAGCTTGCTGAGAATGATGGTTTCCAGCTGCATCCATGTCCCTACAAAGGACACAAACTCATCCTTTTTTATGGCTGCATAGTATTCCATGGTGTATATGTGCCACATTTTCTTAATCCAGTCTGTCACTGATGGATATTTGGGTTGATTCCAAGTCTTTGCTATTGTGAATAGTGCCACAATAAACATACGTGTGCATGTGTCTTTATAGCAGCATGATTTATAATCCTTTGGGTATATACCCAGTAATGGGATGGCTGGGTCAATCAAAAAGTGGGCAAAGGATATGAACAGACATTTCTCAAAAGAAGCCATGCATACAGCCAACAGACACATGAAAAAATGCTCATCATCACTGGCCATCAGAGAAATGCAAATCAAAACCACAATGAGATACCATCTCACACCAGTTAGAATGGCAATCATTAAAAAGTCAGGAAACAACAGGTGCTGGAGAGGATGTGGAGAAATAGGAACACTTTTACACTGTTGGTGGGATTGTAAACTAGTTCAACCATTATGGAACACAGTATGACAATTCCTCAAGGATCTAGAACTAGAAGTACCATATGACCCAGACATGCTATTTTATATAGTGTTAGTTACTCTTGTTTTCCTCATATTTCAAACTGTATTTCTAAACTGATTTTTATCTTTAATTTCCAATTTTTTTGGGCCTCTGTATGCTCTGTTCTCATGTCTTTCTTTGTCAAATCATTTCATTTTTTAGTTTTAAAATTTCTAATACAGATTTGTTTTATTTTTGAAAACATTTAAATTATTTTAAAATGTTAGTTTACAGTTTTATGTTTTGTGAGTACATACTTTCCTTGTGATTTCTTGTTTGTAAAGCATTTTTTCTGTTTTATATTTCCTTTTGTATTTATATAAAGTTTGATTTTAATCATTTTCTCTGTCTCATATTTAGGTGAGGTACATATTTCTATAGGAAGTAGTTGATGTGTAGGAATAAGATGTTTTGAGATCAAATCTATAGGGCTTCTTCTTTTTTTCTTATTATAAGTATTATAACATTTGAACTTTCTTAATTTTAATTTTATGAAATATGCCAATCCTGTGTTCTCCCTCAACTTTTTTTTTTTTTTTTCTTGAGACAGAGTCAAGCTCTGTCACCCAGACTGGAATGCCGTGGCATTATCTCGGCTCACTGCAACCTCTGCATCCTGGGTTCAAGTGATTCTCTTGCCTTAGTCACCACAGTAGCTGGAAGTACAGGAACACACCACCATGCCCAGCTAATTTTTTTGTAGTTTTAATAGAGATAGGGTTTCACCATGTTGGCCAGGCTTATCTTTAACTCCTGACCTCAAGTGATCTACCTGCCTTGGCCTCTGAAAGTGCTGAGATTACAGGCATGAGCCACCACATTTGGCCTCCTTCAACTTTTATCCAGACCTTTTGTTGTCGTTGTTCTTCCCAAATTTCCTGTTCTATTTAATTTGGATTTGACTTTCTCTAATTTTATACTGTTGAAGTGTCAAGTTGTATATTAAAATAGAAGGAAATTTCAGTAGTAAATTGCCAGAGTTTATGAAATAAAAGCACCCTAAAACTCACTGAATTTCTGGTGATCTCTTCATTTGTCAGTAAATTGGAGACTATAAAGGTTGTTCCTAGTTTTGGTTGCTATTGTCAAAGCATGCCATTAAACTTTATACATATATCGGGGACCCCTCCATTTGAAGGTGAATATCTGTTGGCTATTTCTGAGTTCTCCAGCTCTCAAGAACATTAAAAACTGTGTTAGTTTAGGTTCTCTAGAGAAAGATAATCAATAAATATGGTTCTCAGGCCTTCAGACTCTAGGAATTACAATCTGCATGGTTCACTTCAAACTGAAAGCCAGTCTGAAGTTAACTGGCTCAGTGAAGTCTCCCAGTCTGAAGTTAAACATGAGATTCAGTGTCCAAGGACAAGAGAAGATGGATATTGCAGCTTAAGAAAATAGACAGAATTCTCTCTTTTTCTTCCTGCTTGTTCTGTTTGGGTAGAATTTCAATTCATTGGATGATGAGCAACTACATTGGTGAGGATGAATCTTCTTTATGGTTCCTGCTGATTCAAATGTTAATATCTTCTGGAAATATCCTCAGAGACACACCCAGAAATAATGTCTTACCAGCTATCTCGGTAGTCCTTCACTGAGTCAAGTTGAGTCATGAAATTAACCATCACAGAAACCTATTGCCTTGTCTTTATTTTCCTTTTTTTTCTTTTTGGCATATATGCTTTGCAACTCAGGTTTTTACACTTATAATAGTTTACCTGGTTGAACCCTTTAAATGCGAGGACATTTTTGCTTATCTGTGGTGGCGGATATCACGAAAATTATGTGTAGTTTTTTATTTTATTATTATTATTTTTTTTTTTTTTTGGCTCATCAGCTATTGTTAATGTTAGTGCATTTTATGTGTGGTCCAAGTCAGTTCTTCTTCCAATGAGGCCCAGGGAACGCCAAAACTTGTACATCCTAGGCCTATTCTCTTTCTAGCTGATAGTTCATAGCAAAGCATTTTTTACTAGGCTTTTGTTTTGTTTTTTTGAAATTTATTTTTTGTGTTTTGTTATTTTCAGTTAATTTTAATTTTTAAAATTTTTATTTTCTGTGGGTATATAGTAAATGTATATATTTGTGGGGTACATGACACAGGCATGCAATGTGAAATAAGAGCATCATAAACAATGGGGTATCCATCCCCTTGAGCATTTATCCATTGAGTTGCAAACAATACAATTACACTCTTAAGTTATTAAAAAAAGTACTGTTAAGTAATTATTGACTATAGTCACCCTGTTGTACTATCAAATAGTGGGTCTTATTCATTCTTTCTATTGTTTCTATACCCATTAACCATTCCCACCTCTCCCACAGTGCCCCACTAGTCTTCCTAGTCTCTGGTAACCATCCTTCTACTCTCTACGTCTGTGAGTTTGTCTTAATTTTTAGATTCCATAAATAAGTGAGAACATATGTTTGTCTGTGCCTGGCTTATTTCACTTAACATAATGATCTCCAGTTGCATACATTTTGTTATGTTGTTGCAATTGATTGGATCTCATTCTTCTTTATCGTTCACTAGTACTCCATTGTGAATATGTAGCACATTTAAAAAAATCAATTCATCTGTGATGAAAACTTAGGTTGCTTCTAAATCTTAGCTATTGTAAACAGTGCTGCAACAAACATAGGAGTGAAGACACCTCTTCAATATACTGATTTCCTTCTTTTGGGTATATTGGCAACACTTGGATTGCTGCATCACATGGTAACTCTATTTTTATATTTTTTTTTTAGGAATCTTCAAACTGTTCTCCATAGTTGTACTAATTTAGATTTTCAGCAACAGTGAACAAAGGCTCCCTTAACTCCATATCTTTGTGAGCATTTGTTATTGCCTGTCTTTTGATATAAGCCATTTTAACAGGGGTAAGATAATATCTCATTGTACTTTTGATTGGCATTTATCTGATGATCAATGGTGTCGAGCACTTTTTCTTTTCTTTTTTTTTTTTTTTTTTTTTTTTTTGAGAGGGAGCGCCAGGCTGGAGTGCAGTGGCCGGAACTTGGCTCCCTGCAATCTCCACCTCCTGGGTTCAAGCAATTCTCCTGCCTCAGCCCCCGAGTAACTGGGATTATTACAAGTGCGCATCACCACGCCCAGCTAATTTTTTTTATTTTTTTCAGATGGAGTTTTGTTCTTGTTGCCCAGGCTGGAGTGCAATGGCACGATCCCGGCTCACTGTAACCTCCGCCTCCCGAGTTTAAGCGATTCTCCTGCCTCAGCCTCCCGAGTAGCTGGGATTATAGGCATTCGCCAATACACTCGGGTAATTTCGTATTTTTAATAGAGACGTGGTTTCTCCATGTTGGTCAGTCTGGTCTGGAACTCCCAACATCAGGTGATCTGCCCGCCTCAGCCTCCCAAAGTGCGGGGATTACAGACATGAGCCACCGTGCCCCGCAAGCACCTTTAATATGCCTGTTTGCCATTTGAATGTCTTCTTTTGAGAAATGTCTATTCAAATCTTTTGCCCATGTTTTGATTGAATTATTAGATTTATTTCCTATAAAGTTGTTTGAGCTCCTTATATATTCTGGTTATTAATCCTTTGTCAGATGGATATTGCGCAGATGTTTTCTCCCCTTCTATAGGTTGTACCTTCAATTTGTTGATTGCTTCGTTGGCTGCGCAGAAGCTTTTAAACTTGATGTGATCCCATTTGTCCATTTTTGCTTTGATTGCTTGTGCTTGTGGAGTATTACTCAAGAAATTTTTGCCCAGACCAATGTCCTGGAAATTTTCTTCAATGTTTCTTGTAGGAGTTTCATGGTTTGGGGTCTTAAATTTAAATATTTAATCTATTTTGATTTGATTTTTGTATATGGCCAGAGATACGGGTCTACTTTCATTCTTCTTCATATGGATATACAGTTTTCCCAGGACCATTTATTGAAGAGACTGTCTTTTCCCCAGTGTATATTCTTGGCACTTTTATATACAAATGAGTTCATTATAGGTGTGTGGGTTTGTTTCTGGGTTGTCTATTTTGTTCCACTGGTCTGTGTGTCTGTTTTTATGCCAATACCATGCTCTGGGAATTGTCTTATGGTTTCCTCATTTGCCTTTACTTTTTCCTTTCCTTTTCTGTTACTTTTGTCCTTCCTTTCCTTTCTTTCTTCCTTCTTTTTTTCCACCTTCCCTTCGTTCCTGACTTCCTGTCTCTCTCTTTCTCTCCCTTCCTTCATTCCTTCCTTCCTTCCTCTTTCTTTCTTTCTTTCTTTTTCTTTCTTTCTCCTTCCTTCCTTCCCTCCCTCCTTCCTTCCTTCCTTCCCTCCCTCCTCCTCCTCCCCCTCCTCCTTCTTCTTCTTCTCCTTCTCTCTCCTTCCTTCCTTTCTTTCTCCTTCCTTCCTTCCTTCCCTCCCTCCTTCCTCCTCCTCCTCCTCCTTCTTCTCTCTCCTTCCTTCTTTCCTTCCTTCCTTCCTTCCTTCCTTTCTCTTTCTTTCTTTCTTTCTTTCTTTCTTTCTTTCTTTCTTTCTTTCTTTCTTTCTTTCTCTCTTTCTTTCTCTTTCTTTCTTTCTTTCTCTCTTTCTTTCTTTCTCTTTTTCTTTCTTTCTTTCGTTCTTTTTTTTCTTTCTCCTTCCTTCCTTCCCTCCCTCTCACCCTCCTTCCCTCCCTCCTCCTCCTCCTCCTTCTTCTTCTTCTTTCTCTCTCCTTCCTTCCTTCCTTCCTTCCTTCCTCCCTCCCTCCCTCCTCCCCTCCTTCCCTTCTTTTTCTTTTCTTTTCTTTCTTTTTCTTTTTCGTTTCTTTACCTTTTTCTTTTCTTTTGTTTATTCTTGCAAGTTTTTGCCCAGTCTCATGGATTTCTAGCCTATGTATGCGCAAGTTGGCATATAGCCAAAGACTCACAGAGAAAGCTATGCAAGTTATGAAATTCCTTCTCCCCGTGACTCTCTCCTCTCTGGAATTGTACACTGTAAATTCTGGTCAGTTCAGCTTCCCTAAACTCAAATTCCTGTCTCTTTAATTCAGTGAGCATGCCAGGTTCTATTACCCTATATCATGTACTGAAAATTGGCTCCAGGCATAAAGTCTTGGTGGTAGACCTAAATTCAGTATGCTCCTTATTTTAGAAAATACTATTCTAGTGCTGCTTTTTACCTGATATCTGAAAATTGCTGTTTTTTTCATATTTTTTAAAATTGACACACAATAATTTTATATATTTAAGGTATACAGTATGAAGATTTAGTATATATTGTGGAATGACTAAATCAAACAAATAGCATATGTATTAATTAAAATACTTATAACTTTTTGTGTGTAATAAAACTTAATATTTACTCTCTCTCTCTCTGTGTGTATATATATGTATATGTGTGTGTGTGTGTATATATATATATAGTCACATACTTTATCAATTTTTACAGGCATTTGTGTCAGAAAAGTAATTTCAGAACCTGATACTGTCTTTTTTTTTTTTTTTTTTTTTTTGAGACGCAGTCTCGCTCTGTCGCCCAGGCTGGAGTGCAGTGGCGCGATCTCAGCTCACTGCAAGCTCCGCCTCCCGGGTTCACGCCATTCTCCTGCCTCAGCCTCCCGAGTAGCTGGGACTACAGGCGCCGCCACCTCGCCCGGCTAATGATTTTTTTGTATTTTTAGTAGAGACGAGGTTTCACCGTGTTAGCCAGGATGGTCTCGATCTCCTGACCTCGTGATCCGCCCGTCTCGGCCTCCCAAAGTGCTGGGATTACAGGCTTGAGCCAAGAACCTGATACTTTCTTATGAACATAAGCGGAAGGGCTATATTTCACTTTAATACCATTACTCTTACAAAACATTATTTCCCCTCAGGCTCAAATATGACAACTCTCTACTTGAAACACTAAAATGGCTAATTCCTGTATAAAAATATCTAAACTAAAAAATTCCTGTATAAAAATATCTAAACGTATTTGTTGAGTTTACAATGCCCTTCAAAATCTGGGTCCCTCGGAGCTTATCAAGTATAACTGTGGTTTTTCTCTTTGTCAAACAATTTTAATTATATTTAATCTTATAGCATTTATCATTTTTCAAAAATCTCTTTAGATTTTCTGTTCTCAACATCTGCATTCTCTACAAGATACAAATTTAATATATGCGTAAAGCAGCCTATATTTACAGTAAACACTACCAAATAATGGAAAGTCCATTATTTGTAATGTTCCCATATACTACAAAGATATTGAGAGAAATATCATTGTCATGTGTCGCTGTTTGCCAAATTCTTTGCTCAGTGTCTTTCAAATAGCATCCTATTTATTTTATTTAACTACACAAATGTCTTCAGTTAGACTGAAGGAATAAAAAATGTCAATTCAAATTTTAAGATTGCCAGTTCTCAAAGTTGGAACTCATGAATTCTTACAGAAGGTGGGTCTGGAAGATTGTCTCAGTTAACTATTGCTGTATAGATTTTACAAACACAGAAGTTAGTGGATTAAAGAATAGCAATTTTATTATTTTTCATGATTCTATGAGGATTCTGTGTGCTGCAGGAAACTAAGCTACTTGGCTGGAATGTCCAAAATGGCTCACTCACACAGCTGCTTGTTGGTGCAGAGAGTTAGATGGAGTCTCAACTGGGGATGTGAAATGAAACACCTCTGTCCTTAACTGTTTGGCCTTTATATGTGGTTTGAGCTTCTCCCAGAGTGATGACTGAGTTCTAAGAGGCATGAAGTGAAAACTAGCAGTCCTTTTAAGGCTGGAATGGAAAGTCCCATACTGTGACACATTTCATTATCAAGGCCAATCATAAGGCCTGCACAGGTTCAAGAGCAGATGGAATAACGTCCACCTGTTGCTGTGAGAAATGTATATATGGACACAGAGGGAGGAAATTGTTGGAGGTCATGGCGAGAGAGTAGGTACCACAGGGAACTGGAAGAAATTCTGTTCTCTTTGATGTTTGTTTGTACCCTATCCTACAGACCGAGTTCAATTCATCTGACGAAAGGCCCCAGGGAACCACCATCTTCTACATCTGGTAGCTGGACACAGGATAGCGTCATGTTACATTGAGCAAACCTTTCATATGAAGTGAGTTTAAAGAGTGATGTGTCAATTTGTACCAGCCAAACAGAACCAATGGTTAGCATCTCTTCCCAGGGCATCATTCGGACACTAATATTGGTTTCTTAAAATTGGCCAGGGCTACATCAGGGAAATCAGGAACCTAGATAGTGATTTTTGGTTTTGGTGCATATCAATGTGTGTGTGTGTTTTCATTGAGCTGGCTTATTAGCAACAGAGTGAGACTCTGTCTCAAATATATATATATATACACACACACACACACTCTCATATATATATATGAATATATATTATATATGTATATTCATTCATATATTCATATATATATGAAACAACATGGATCTAAATGACAATTTTAGAAGCACATGCCTAATAACCTTCTTTCTTGACTAACTTAGTTAGCTTACTACAGGGCTTGAGTTTCAGAGCTGTGAGATTGCATAATCTAGTATGTGTTTACCTCCTCAGAAAAAGAAAAATAAATTTCATAGTTAAGTTTTTGGCCAATCTTCTTGGAGATTCTTGATATAAATTAAATTTAAAAAGTTGCTGTGAGGTCATGAGGTATAGGAGTATGTTCAAATACCCAGAGCTTTTAAAAATTTTAAATACTACAAGCTGTATTTTCTAACAAAGCAGTTTATTCTGTATTAATGTGCCCATAGGAGAAATTGTTTGTGGGATGTCTGGATGGAAGAAGTAAATTTTTCATCATTGACAGCTATTCTCTTACTTCTTTGTTTATTTCTGTCTGTTGGCTACATTCTACAGAGGGGATCTCTCTGTCTGTATCAAAACGACCACTGATGTATGTAGGTTTTCATTCTCTGTGTTTGGTGAGTCAGAGTGTGTGCTCAGAGAAGGGGTCTAAATGGACACACTTAGATGTTGTGCTTGTCAATGAAATGATTACTGATTCAAGCAGTAGTATGGTTGGCCCAGTGGTTATATGGTTGGCCACAGATGCAAGAGAAACAGGCCTTAAAGGAAACTGAGAGATCAAGATATGGCCTCTATATATCCCACTGCATATTCCCAAACTTGTTGGAACATAGAACATTTCTCTTAAAAACACTTAATATTTTAGCAGAATCCACTCAGATATTGAAATATTTGTTATCACCTATTTTTCACCTTACAGGGAAAATAATGTGTTCACTTCTCAGCCTCCATAATTCATTTTACCCATTATTGTGAAGTAAAGAAACATGCTTTAAATTTCATACACATGCGTGATAATTTTATGTACATTGTGCTCATATCTTTGCATAAAGAAAAATAGCATTTTCTAGGCATTAGTGAAAACATTTTCAAGCCGCGTGATGTGTTACATAATCTACTGGTAGACTGTTGGATATTAAAGATTCTTTTAATACAAAAAAAAGTCCAGGC
Organism: Theropithecus gelada; assembly: GCF_003255815.1. Taxonomy (NCBI): domain Eukaryota; kingdom Metazoa; phylum Chordata; class Mammalia; order Primates; family Cercopithecidae; genus Theropithecus; species Theropithecus gelada. Next base: position 33,810,062 of record NC_037672.1, read on the forward strand.
TGTAAAATGTAGCTAGGAACACTGAATAAGGAGTGCTTTGATGCTTAGCTACATAATCAAACAATGTGACAATGGGAAGTAGGAAGATCAAATGATAAGAAGTGGTGACAAATGGGCATTTATTTCAGGTCACTGAAGTGTGTCTCAACCAGAAAAGTGGCCATCCCAAGTTGTTAGGATTTTCACAGCCCATTGAAGATACAAAGAAAGTACTCCAATACTGATATGGGAAAAATGGTAAAATACATTTTTTTCTGAAAACATGTAAGATATATCCCAGTTCAAAACTATTAACATAAAATCTAGCAGAAATATTTCATTTTTATATTTGAATGTATCAATATGTTTAGACTTATTTTATAAAAGTTTATGTAACATGTCAGAAAGATACAATTAGAAATAGTTTAAAAATTGATTTGCAAATAAAACTTGAAATTTTAGGCAGAAATTACTGTAGAATAATTTAGGCAGAAAGTATTGAAGAGTTTTCAGAATTAAAATCAATTTGGGGATTGAAAAGATGAGTAGTCCAAACATAAGGCAGACTTCAGGTTTGATTGATTTGATCTGCACAACAATGTGCAGGTACTTGCCATGAATGTTCAAGAACTTTTCCTCTTTCATCTCTGCCATATTAGCTATCAGCTTTATATCCAGCCTAGTAGCTATTCAAGGTTTACACACTGCTACACAGCTATATATATATATATATATAAACACACACACACACACACACACACGTGTGTATATATACACACGACTGACTATATTTATTTGTGTATTTATATATATATAAATTTACTGACTCCAAAAGGAAAATCATAGCGAAATATAGTAATGTAATATATATGAAATCATATATTTATATAATATATATTATTTTATGTATATAATTATACTATATATTATATCAATTAAAATATATTATATATTAAATTGTAAGATAATATATAGTTATATAAATGTGTAATTATATATATAAATATAATTATGTATGTATATAAAATACCTTATTTTGCTGTTATTTTCCTTTAGGAGTCAGTAAATTTTCTTCAGGAAGCCACCTGTACATTTTTTTTCTCATGTATCATTGGTTGGAATTGAGTAATATGATTATTTTTGATGCGATTACCATATTTAAGTATAAGTTGGGCAGTGCAGACTATCCTGTCATGACTAAATTTGGGAAAGATGGGCACCTAAAGAAAAATAGCATATTATTAAGGAGAAAGAAAGAGGGACTAGGTGGTATTCATTTTGTCCATGGTTTTTCTAAAGGGGGCTTTCTAATTTTAAACATTATTTAAAAGAGAAGTCAGAAATTTTCTTCTTGAGACAATCCTGTCTAATTCCCTTTATCATCATTCCAGCATGAACAGGCATTTCTCTTCTGGGGATCTATTCATAGGCTATACCTATCATTTAGTATTTCAGTTGTTTCCATCATTGGCTTCTTCACTAATCTGTGAGTACTGTGAGGGCAGAAATACTTTAATTCATTTTATTGTAAACAGAATAATATTTTAACAATATCCCTTGAATGAATTGGTGAAGACACAATTGCAAATTATTCATATTTGCTAAAATTATTTCCAGTAGAACCACTTAATTTTAGTACCTTAGTTCCTTTTGGTATTCAGAAGTAGTAATAGGAATTTATTGTAAATGCTTCTGTTTCATAGAGTTCACTCAAAAGCATATTAGGATAATAAAATAAATTATAAAATATAGAAATTTTTTTCCTAACTTTCTAACCTAATTTAGGGACCTCTAATATATGTTATTTTCTAGTTTTTCTTATTGGAATATATGCCAACAGTCTTCTTTGCCATCATACGAAACTGTCTGTATTTCCCTGCACCCATTCAATGTGTATTTGGTGGGAACTCAATAAATAGGTATAGTTAAATAAAAGCATTAGGAATATTTACATTTTACTTGTTATACAATATAACATTTATTTCTCTCTCTCTGTGTGTGTATATATGTGTGTGTGTGTGTGTGTGTATATATATATATATATATATACAGAGATTGATGTGATTACCATTTTAAGGTATAAGTTGGCCAGCATAGACTACCCTGTCATACTAAATTTGGGAAAGATGTGCATTAAAACAAAAACAGCATCTTATTAAAGAGAAAGAAAGAGGAGATATGTGTATATATATGCCTGTATGTGTATATTTGTGTGCGTGTCTGTATGTATGTGCATGCCATTACATATATGTATATTTAGAAGTATGTATTAGTCTGTTCTTACGCTGCTAATGAAGACACACCTGAGAATGAGTAATTTATAAAGGAAAGAGGTTGAATGAACTCAGTTCTACATGGCTGGGGAAGCCTCACAATCATGGCAGAAGATGCAGCAAATGCATGTCATACATGGTGGCAGGCAAAGAGAGTGTGTACAGAACTATCCTTTATAAAACCATCAAATCTGGTGAGACCTTTTCACCGTCATGAGGACAGCAGGGGAAAGATCTGCCTCCATAATGCAATTACCTCCCCCGAGGGTTTCTCCCACAACACATGGGAATAATGGGAGCTACAATTCAAAGTGAGTTTTGGGAGTGAATACAGCCAAACTATATCATTTCGCTGCTGGCCCCTCCCAAATCTTACGTCCTCGCAGTTCAAAACCAACCATGCCTTCCCAACGATCCTCAAGGTCTTAACTCACTTCAGTATTAACTCAAAGGCCATAGTCCAAAGTCTCATCGGAGACAAGGTAAGTTCCTGTCACCTATGAGCCTGTAAAATCCAAAGCAAGTTAGTTACTTCCTAGATACAATGGGGGTACAGGCATTGGGTAAACACAGCTATTCTAAATGGGAGAAATCAGTCAAAACAGTCTATAGGTCCCATGCAAGTCCAAAATCCAGTGGGAGAGTCAAATCTTAAAGCTACAAAATAATCTCCTTTGACTCTATGTCTCACATCCAGGTCACGCTGATGCAAGAAGTGGGTTCCCATGGTCCTGGGGAGCTCCACTTCTGTGACTTTGCAGGGTATTTTCATGGGTTGATGTTGAATGTCTGTGGCTTTTCCAGGCACACGGTGCAAGATGTCGGTGGATCTATAATTTGGGGGTCTGGAGGATGGTGGCCTTCTTCTCACAGTTTCACTAGGCAGTGCCTCAGTGGACATTCTTTTTGAAGGCTCCAACCCTACATTTCCCTTCCACACAGCCCTAGCAGATGTTCAGAATGAGGACCCCACTCCTGCAGCAAACTTCTCCAGGAATGCCTGGACATCCAAGCATTTCCATACATACTCTAAAATCTAGGCCGAGGTTCCCAAACCTCAATTCTTGACTTCTGTGCACCTGTGGAACCAACATCACGTGGAAGCTGCCAAGACTTGGGGCTTACCCCCTCTGAAACAATGACCTGAGTTGTACATTGACCCCTTTTAGCCAAGGCCAGAGCTGAAGCAACTGGGACACAGGGAACCATGTCCTAAGGATGAATAGAGGAGGGGGGCCTTGGACATGGCACACAAAACCATTTTTCCCCACTAGGCCTCCAGGCATGAGATGAGAGGGGCTGCAGTGAAGGTCTCTGACATGCCTTGGAGACGTTTTCCTCATTGGCTTAGTGATTACCATTCATCTCCTTGTTACCTATGCAAATTTCTGCAGCCAGCTTCAATTTCTCCCCAGAAAATGGGTTTTTCTTTTTCTATTGCACTTTCAGGCTGCAAATTTTCCAACTTTTATGTTCTGCTTCCTTTTGAACCCTTTGCCGCTTAGAAATTTCTTCTAACAGATACTCTTAAGCATCTCTCTGAAGTTCAAAATTTCGCAAATCCCTATAGGAGGAACAAAATGCCACCAGTCTCTTTTCCTTGGAAGAGTGATCTTTACCCCAGTTCCCAACAAGTTCTTCATCTCCCTCTGAAACGACCTCAGCCTGGGCTTCGTTGTTCACATCACTGTCCGCATTTTGGTCAAAGCCTTTCGACAAACCTCTAGGAAGTTCCAAACTTTCCCACATATTCCTGTCTTCTGAGCCCTCCAAGTCTCTAGGAAGTTCTAAACTTTCCCATATTTTTCTATCTTCTGAGCCCCCCAAACTGTTCCAACATCTGTCTGTTGCCGTGTTCCAAACTCGCTTCCACATTTATGGGTATTTTTATAGCAGCACCCCACTACCCGGTGCCAATTTACTGTATTAGGCTATTCTCACACTGCTAATAAAGACATACCCAAGACTGGTTAATATACAAAGGAAAGAGGTTTAATGAACTCACAGTTCCACATGGCTGGGGAGGCCTTACAATCATGGCAGAAGGCAAAGGAGAAGCACATGTCTTACATGGGAGCAGGCAAGGAGAACATGTGCAGGGAACTCCCCTTTATGAAACCATCAGATCTCTTGAGACATTTTCACTATTACAAGAACAGCAAGGGAAAGACCCGCCCCCATGATTCAATAACCTCCCACTGGGTGCCTGCAATGATACAAGGGAATTATGGGAGCTACAGTTCAAGATGAAATTTGGGTGGGGACACCCCCAAATCATATCAATGTTGTTGGAAATATCACCAAGTATCTTAGGGGAGAGCTCAGAGAAATACTATATATCTTGGCAGAAGTCAAGAGAATGGCCATTCATTCCAAGTTAGATCAGCTGCCTGTAAGCCTCCATTGGCAGCAATCAAATGAGAAACTCCAGTTCTCAGATAGAGCAGATCTTTGATACTACAGATATCTATGACCAAAAGTAAGTGAATGTCTTGGAATAAGATCTTCACTTTTGTTAGTCTTGATATCCATCAACAAGAGCCATGAGGGATCCTGTGAATACTGAGTGCTTCAGGCCTGAACACCTACTCTTCTCTCCCCTCCAACATTCATGGCTCACTATCACTGTTTGTCTTGGAAACATGAAGTATAATCTTATTATGGCATTTAAATCTGTCCCTGTCATTCACCAAAAGGACCTCAATTCTCCCTTTCACCTAGGATTCCAATTCCCACAGGACTCTGTACATAGAATGTATTGATTTCATACACTATCTCATGTCAACTAATAAAATGCTTACACTGAACCATCTGTAAATTAGAATCACTCATCAGCAAAATGTGTTACATCTTGCAGCTCTTCTTTAAACAATACATCTCTTTTTTCATTCTAAACTCAGGTTCTGTTTTGAGGAGACTATTTCAATGAAAAAGTATCAGTGTATTATTTTCTCCATACCTCTTGTTTTACAGAAACTGGAGGTGGAATAATTTTCCTCCTTGTTCTCATTGTCTGTTCCAAATTGCTCTTTTTCTCTCCACTGAAAAAAGTCAATCAGCTGTGAAATCAGACTCTACTACCAACTGTTCCTGCTTGTTTTCATTATCTGCTAATACTTGGGCCACTCTCCCTCATGTTCTGGAAAATTTAGCTCCCATTACAGTTATACTGTATTCAACATGACCCTTGTTATAAATCTTGGTGTTTTCAATGCCCATCTGAATTATTTTCCTATTACCTTGGCCTCTCAGTTATTTGATGTTACATCTTCCACTTGTTAGGTCTCCAACCTCAACTCAGACATTTACATGAAAAATCATATTCTAGATGTCATTAGCAATTGCAAATACCATGTTATTCAGCCACCATATACCATTCTTCTAATTTTATTCATTTAATATACTTTAAAGCTCATTGGATGCTGCAAAGTATTGATTCTGCTAACGTCCCTTTCCCTCCTTCTGGCCTTGTTTCTTTGCTTACAGTTTTGACCCCATGGTCATTCAATCATTATACTACATACAGGCATCATGCTTTGCTGTACTCATGTACATAAATCACAAGCTTGAACAAATCAAATCTCTACCTACATGACACGTGCATCCACAGAAAAACATAGATAAAGCTAAACACAAGACCGTTGTTACAATTATCAAATTAAATTTATGATCACTTACCTCAAGTGATCCCTATTTGACCAGTGTCAATAGGGAATTGTACAATATTTCCCTAGTCCTCATTCTCTTACATGATCCTACCACTGCTGCTTCTTTTCTATAACCTACACCTCTGTCTTTATCTTTATTTTCAAAATATGATCTGAGAAATAAGAATCAACCACAAGAGAAAATCTAAAAGCTCCTACTCCTACTACCTTCCTGTACTACCCACTTACCTGTACATAAATCTAAATACTCTGCCTTTTCTGTGTCAAAATGAAAAAATGATCTATCTTCCTTAGAAAAGGAACCCCTCCATTTGACAGTATACCTCATCCCTTCTCCCCTACGTGAGAACATAGGAATAGTTCTTTAGCAATCCTACTGCCTTGTTCTTACAAGATTAGTTTCCTCTCTACCAGATCACACCCAGAAGCATAAAGACCAGGTGTTGTTCTCCCAGCACAAACAAGCCTTTTTAAAACCAATTTTCATGCCAGTTTTTCCTTCTGTTTACTATAAAACTTATTAAAAGAGCTTTTAAAAATTGATCTCTATAATTCATCTCCTTGCATTCTTTTTTTCAACCCACCCCTTTCAGTCTATTGTCAGTTGAATTTCATTACAACTGCTGTTATCAAGGTCACCATTGATCTCCAAATTGCTATATTCAAAGACCAATTTTTTCTGTCCTCATTTCATTTAACCTCTAATAAATCTTTGGTAAAACTGACTATGTTCTTATACTTGAGGCACTTTGTCTTCCAGAACATAGCTTTTTCATTTTATTTCTACCTCTCTGAACACTCAGTACCCTTTGCTGGCTTTTCTATAACTATTTGTAAAAATACCACCCAGCATTAACTTTTGCTTATTATTTTTTTTAATATTTATACTTCCCTCCTCGGTGATTTCATTAAATCTCCCTTCTTCAAAGAACTTTCACAGGCTGGTGTCTGCCATATGTATTTTCCTAACCCTGACATCTTTATGAAATTCAAATTCTTATATTCACATGCCTATTCAGTATTTCAGAGGGATCTAATTCAATATGTACAAAATAGAACTACTATTATTTACCCTAAATGTGTTGTTCTTGCAATTTTCCCATACTAATAAATGAACATTTACAAACAAAATCCATATTTGATTATAGCCATATCTGATCATTATTAACACTTTCTTTGTTACTTTCTGTGTCCAACTACTGCTGTCTCTACACTAGCTTACTGCAAGAACTTCCTAACTCTTTTTCCAAAAATTGAGACTGGGTCTGGCACTGTTGCCCAGGCTGAAGTGCAGTGTCATGATTATAGCTCACTGAAACCTCAACCTTCTAGGTTCGAGCAATCCTCCCACCTCAGCTTCCTGAGTAGTTGAGACTACAGGCATGTGAGAGCACACTTGGCTAATTTGTAAAATTTTAGTGGTGATGGGGTCTCACTGTGTTGCCCAGGCTGCTCTCAAACTCCAGGCCTCAAGTGATCTTCCCACTGTGGCCTCCTAAAGTGCTGGGATTACAGGCATGAGCCACTGTGCCAGGCCCAACTCTTAAATTACTGATGCCTCTGCCTTTCTTACATATGTTTTCTGCAGAGGAACTAGAATGATTCTGTTAAATACAAAATAAATCACGTGATTCATTTATTCAAAACTCTTAAATGTTTTCTCATCTCACTTGGTAAAAGAAAGAGCTCTTATAATTGTCAAAGGAAAACTGACACTAAAGTTAAACTGGCAAGGACGATTTCATTCAAGGCTATTGCAATAGAGGAGAGAGCCTGAACTCAATTCCAAGGAATTAAAGGTAAGATGGTTTTCAAGCACTGTGATTAGCTCATGAAAATGTACTACAGAATGTTAGGCTATCTGTGTTTGCTAATGGTCATCATTCAAGGGAATAGTAAGGCTCCCATATCTTTATGACAGCAGGTAGTTTTGCAACTCAGAACAAAACAATTACCAAAGTTAGACTTCTACAACTCCTACAAAATTGGGCCCATAGGAATGTTATCTTCCTTGATGGTTATATTTCAAAATAATAGCTCACAAGTCCTTGAAAAAGACATTCCTGGTTATTTTAAATGGCAAGAAGCTCTATAAAAGAATTTTCACCTCAAATGGCAGAGAAAGGATTTACAATTACAAGTTTCTTAAGTAAATAATCTAAGAAAAGACAAGTCAAGAGCCTGAAAATTAGGAAGAAGGCTGTCTAAATTGTAATCAAGTGGAAAAAACTTTAAGGCTGTCTTAGTCACAATGATTTACAAGGCACATGATTATAGTTTTTCAGCTTACCTGTCTCATCTAATGTCTAACTGAACATCCTTTTACTCATTGTGCCTTACTATTCCTTGAATACACCAAACGTATACTTCCCTAGGGCTTTTGTACTTACTGTTCCCTCCATCTGAAATGTCCATGGTTGAATATTTCTGTAGATTGCATTTGTCTTTCTTTTAGTTTTCCCTTAGATGTTATCTTCTCAGCGAGATGGTCTCAAGTCGGTGCTATCTAAAATTGCATCCCTGACTCTTCCTGGTTCATTTACTTTTTATATTTTGCTCTTTATCACTGAATGTGCTACATATTCTGATTGTTTTCCTTTCTTTATATTTTTTATTTTTTACAATTTTTAAGTTAATAGTGTTTAACTTTGATAATGTTAGAAACGTCTGCCTGTGTTGTTCATTACTATGTTGTCAGTGACTCTCACAACTGGGAGTGTAACAGATATTTGATGAAAGAATGAATGAATGTGAAGAAGACAGACTTTGAGTTGAGATCTCTAGTTTAGAGTTCTAATCTTGTCAATTACTTGACTTTTAAAAACTTACTTAATTTACTAATTTTCTTCATTCATTTAAAATAAGAAGCATCACCTGAAGAATCTTAAATGACTCACCAATTCTTTTAACAATTTGTAGCACTTAGTACCAAGATACCTTTTTATCATTTCACATATTTTAGCTTTTATTCTTCATTCTGTGTGTTGTTACTATTATAGTCACTATATTAGAAATGAGAAAATTGCGATATAACAATATGTGATTGAAGTCATATAACTAGTAAAAATGAGAAACTTGATACTACACTGTCAACTCCATAGTATATGCTAAGTGATGATTTTATGAGACTATATGTTTACATACTTTGATTTTTTTCTTAAATATTGCACTTTATTTCTTATTACTATTAATATGATCAGTAGGTGTTCGCTTAAAGTATCTACTATGAATATATAATGTGTGTTTATACATATTCATATACACATGTATACACATATTTATATATACAGTTACCTATATATGTATGCATTAGCTTTATATATACATTTACCTATATACATGTATATGTATATATAGTAAATGTACACATATAAAGTATATATATATGTATATATATAAAGTAAACGTACATAGTTGAGACATAGTCAAGTTGAATTCTACATTGAGTTTTGGAGAGTAAAGTTATCTCAGAGTTTATCAATCCAAGAGATAAGTCAGCTGAGTTTTCAAAATTCTGCCCTGACAATCATTGGCTCAGGATAAGCAAAGGAAAGGTAAACTGCCATGTACTTTGAAACCTCTGTGCAGGAGTCGTATGAGTCTGAAATAACTCTAGTGACTCCAGGGATGTCTTCTGATAATGGTATGCTGCCATTCCTTAGAAGCTGAGGAACTGTCCAGAAATGCTAAAAAGAATCCATTGGATTAGATTTCTGTTGGAGATATCCAAATGAGAAAGCTCTGTTACAGTTTTTTTTTTTTTTTTTTTTTTCCAGAAGTCTCTATATACTACAGTATTTAGTACCCATATACTATGGTTACAGTAGCTCTGTGTCATAGTGAGATCCCAGGAGAGATTTTTATTATATAACTATGTCTCTGCTTCCACAGTAGTGCTCATCTTTGAAAACTGGACTTAATATTTCTGAAGACAGCATTTTACACTATCATAAATTGTTTTTGCCACAGTTTCTGAAGTGAGAAACAGGAAGTAGCATGTGGCACTGAGCAACTTAAAATCTGCTTTTGTCTCCTCAATACAAAGAGGAATGTCTATCAAATTTCAATTTTAGAGTTTACTTGCTCTACTTTCTCAACCAGTTTCACCGACAAGCAATTTTCCAGTGATGTCCCAAGTGGAAAAGTAAAATACTTTACCATTTTTTTTGACAACTGGATAAAATCAGCTATCAGTGGCTTATTCATGATCATTCCTAATTTTTTTCTGACTTTCCAGCTATATCCAGTAAAAACTACTTATATGTCCAACAATAAAGTGGTATTGAGTGATTTGATCATTTGTACCCTATCTTCCCTAGAATTTCATTAAATGCCTGAAGTTATTTTCTCACCATTGTGGAATGGAGTTAACTTTTCTTAAATAACACTGCACATTTACCTCTGTTTTCTTTGTAAAAATAGATCTTTGATGATATAATGTCTAGTATATCTTCACATATGCCAATTCTTGAGGTAATGAATAACTAAAACCATATATATTAATAAGTAAAACAAACAATAATAATCAAATACATAATTATAGACTACAAATAAATAGATAAACAAATATAAGTATTTCATTTTATTAGCTATAGAGTGAAACCACATCTAATTTTGGGAACATTTATCTAATTTGCATATAATTTCCTTAATTCAAATGTCTGGCACTCTATATTTTTTGTATATAATTATATTAACAATTGAAACACATGCATAACATTTTAAATTGATTTTTAGAGCTATTTTAGGTTTACATAAAAATTGAACAGAAAGTATAGAGGTTTTACATACTCTTTCCTGCCCATTTCTTCTTATTGTTAACATTTTGCCGGGGTGTGGTAAACTTGTTAAAATTGATGAACCAATGTTGATACATATTATTGATGTAAAGTCCATAGTTTAATTAGCATCACTCTTTGTGACATACAATGTTATGCATAGTGTTATCAATTTACCATTATTGTATCATACAGAATAGTTTCACTACACTGAAAGTGCTTTGCATTCCACCTATTCAACAATTCTTCTGTCTCCCATAACCCCCAGCAACCACTGATCTTTTCACTGTTGCCATAGTTGCAACTATTAATGTATCATATTTTCATTAATGACTTTTACATTCTTTACATGCCTTCAAATAAGTTGATCAAGAGAATTAAGGCTTTGATTTAAAGACTGATTGTGACCCAGACTAAAATGTTGTCTGGTCAGAAAATACGATTCATTTGTTTCCTTTTACCCCTTTATGACTGGAATCTTGGCCATTTGATATGTGTCTTGGTGAAAATTCCACAGTAGAAAATAAAATAAAAGATATGAAAACTTACTTGAGAAAAAACTAGGAGGTAAGAAACTATTTCCAGGAGACAGAAAACCAGCAGTGATTCAAGTCCTTTTGGAAGTCTGTCTAGTGAAACAAGATAGCAATGTGATGACTAAGACAGCAAAACCATGGATGAATAAAAGAGGAAACAAGAAACACATATTTTGAAATCCAAAGCACCAAAAGGAGGATTTTATCTGTAGACCAATTGAAAAAGGATGAGATGTGCTGAATCATTTGTCTTTTACATGAAGAACCCATCTGTTTAGAGATATAGCAAATTGAATAAAAAGCACCAATGGGACAACTTCAAGATGGCTGACTAGATGCAGCTAGAAAGTGCCTCCCCTATTGGGACAGACTGAGATTTCCACTAAATCAACACAATTTAAAGAGATCTTCAGAAGGAAAACACCAAATGTAAATGAAAAAAAGACACCGATTTCTAGGCAGAAGAGCCAGGATTCTGGTAACCCAGCGTGGGGTTCCAGAATGCTAGGACTGGTTCTTGGCCCCAAATTGCTCCTGGGGAAGAGGTGAGTGAAAAGACTGCCACTCTTGCCATAGACTTCTGGGATCCTAGCTGCAGGGGACCGCACAAAATCCATGGACGTTTGAGCTGGCAGAAGGAATCTCCTCCGAGATCAAAGAGAGGGAGAGAGAGAGAGAGCTGAAACAGGCACAAAGCCATGAATATTTGTGTAAGAGACAGCTCTGGTAGAGCCCAACCATAAATGCCCATCCCCCAGGGCTCCCCATCTCCCTCTTAGAGGCTACTAGTCTCAATTAATCGCAGAACGGTAGAAAGTAGGGCCAACTTATCCCTGGGATGGGGGCACATCTGTCCTGCAGGACCACCTCCCTTCCAGGTCCCCCCAGAGCTCCCGTCTGGCTGCCCCGCAGAAATATGTACATAGTGCAACATTTTCTGCCCAGCCTGGGTGCATTGCTCCACCAGAGTGCATTTAAGCATCCTGGTAACCTTTTGGAAATCCCAGCACAACCAGAATCCAACACTGAAGAGGGAGCTACAAGAAGGTCCTGGCATATCAGGGCTACAGCCCATGGCTCAGGAGTGCTGAACCAAGACCTGTGTCTGGTACTTCGGTGAGAGAGGAGCCCACATTATTAGAAAACTGGTAGGGGTGAGTTGCACAGGTGTGTGGGCTGGTGTGGCATGACTCCCTTCACAGAGCTGATCTTTGCCAGACTTCTGCCTGAGGGATCTCTACAGCCCACAACATCTAACAACAACAATAAATTGAAGGCAGAGTGCTAGAGATTGGAGATGCTCCCTCCAAGACCCAGGAGTGGACCTGATGAGGGGTTACCTCTCTCTCACTGTCACTGCTGAGCACAGCTGCCAACAGGAGTATACAAAAGTGAGCCATACAGCTGAGTACAGGCCTGTCTACTGCTGATTGCTGTCAAGTGTCATCTACTGGATCACAGTCTAAACTAAAACACCAAAAAAATAAAAAATAAAAAATAAAGTGCTAATACTCCTCTGTGTGGAAGGAAAGGCAAGAATTCAACAACAAATAAAGACTCTATATAGAGTCTTAGCCTTCTGAAGACTAAGAAAGCCAACTGAAGATATTCAATTTATACCATAGTTAAAGGAACACCAACACTTCCAGATGAGGAAGGAATCAGCTTAAGAAAGTCAGGGTGTCGCTTATCCCTAAACAAGCCCAATAGCTTCCCAGCAATGGTTTTTAACCAGTCTGAAATGTCTAAAATTACAGATATAGAATTCAGAATCTGGATGGCAAGGAAGCTCATCAAGGTTCAGGAGAAACCTGAAATTCAGTGCAAGGAAGCCAAGTAATCCAGTAAAACAACTCAAAAGCTGAAGGATGAAATCACCAGTTTAAGAAAATCCCAAACTGAATTCTTGTCATAATACAATTGAAAGTATGAACAGCAGAGTAGATGAAGCTGAGGAAAGAATCTCACAGCTCAAAAACCAATTCTTTAAATCAACTCAGTCAGGCAAAAATAAAGAAAAAAGAACTAACAAAAATGAACAAAAACTTTAGGAAATATGGAGTTTTGTAAAGAGACCAAATTGATAATTCATTGGCATTCCTGACAGAGAAGGAGAAAGAATAAACAACCTGGAAAGTATATTTGAGAATATAGTCTATCAAAATGTCCCTAGTCTCACTAGACAGGTTGACATGCAAATCCAAGAAATACAGAGAACTCCAGCTGGATACAATTCCAGATAACCATCCCTGAGGCACATGGGCATCAGATTCATAAAGGTCAACACAAAAGGAAAAAAAAAATCATAAAAGTAGCTAGAGAAAAGGGGAAGGTCACTTGTAGAAGGAACCCCCTCAGGCTAGCAGTAGATGTCTCAACAGAAACCCTACAAGCCAAAAGAGATTGGGAACCAATTTTCAGCACCCTTAAAGAAAAGAAATTCCAACCAAGAAATTCTTGTCCCAACAAACTTAGCTTCATAAGTGATGAAAAACTAAAATTCTTATCAGACAAGCAAATGCTGAATGAACACATTTCTACTAGACCAGCCTTACAAGAGATGTTTAAGGGAGTGTTAAATGTGGAATCAAAAGAATGACACCTGCTACCACAAAAACACACTTACGCACATAGCCCAGAGGCACTATAAAGCACCTATCCAATCAGATCTACATAACAACCAGCTAATAACACAAGATGGCAAAGATCATACATATCAATTTTAGCTATGAATGTAAATGAGCTAAACACCCCTCTTAAAAGACACAGAGTGGCAACCTGGATAAAAAGACAGAACCCAACCATCTGTTCTTTTCAAGACACCCATCCCATGTGTAATGACACTTAGAGGCTTAAAGTTAAAGGATTAAGAAAGATCTACCATGTAAAAAAAGAGCAAAATTCACTGTTCTTATATCAGTAAAACAGACTTTAAACCATTAAAAATTAAGAAAAACAATAAAGGCCATTACATAATTATAAAAGGTACAATCCAACAAGAAACTTTAATATCCCAAATATGTACATGCCCAACATTACAGAACTCAGATTTATAAAACAAGTTCTTCTTGGCCTACAAAAAAAACTTAAAAAGCTGCAGAATAATATTGGGAGGCTTCAACGCCTCACTGAGAGTGTTATGCAGATCACTGAGGCAGAAATCTAACAAAGAAACTCTGAACTTCAACTCGACACTTGACCAGTTGGACCTAATAGACATCTCCAGACAATCCACTTAGCAATCACATAATATACATTCTTCTCATCTGCACATGGAACATTCTAAGATGAACCACATGTTCAGTCATAAAGCAAGACTCAATAAATTCAAAAAAATTAAAATCACACTAAGCCCACTTTCAGGCCTCAGCATAATAAAAATAGAAATCAATATCAAGAAGATCTCTCATAACTATCTAAGTACATTGGAATTTATGTTGGAATTAAATCACTTACCCCTGAGTGAACATTGGATGAATAACTCCTGAGTGAACACTAAAATTAAGGCAGATATTTTTTAAAATGGCCCTACTGCCAAAGCAATTTACACATTCAATACTACACCTATCAAACTACCAATGTCATTCTTCATGGAATTATATAAAAAACTATTCTAAAATTCATATGACAACGAAAGAGAACCTCAATAATCAAAGAAATACTAGGCAAAAGGAACAAGCTGGAGGCATCACACTACCTGACTTCAAGCTATGCTATAAAGCTACCACAACCAAAAGAGCATGGTAATGGTACAAGAACAGACAAATAGAACAATTGATAAGAATAGAAAATACAGAAATTAAGCCATACATCTACAATTATCTGATCTTTGACAAGACTGACAAAAACAAGCTACAGGGAATAACTGGCTAGCCATTGCCAAAGACTGAAGCTGGACTCCTACCTTTCGCCGTATACAAAAATTAACTCAAAATGGGCCAAATACTTAAATGTATTACCTAAAAGTATAAAAATACTAAAATACAACTTAAGAAATACTATTTTCAACATTGGCCTTGGCGAAGAATTTTTGGCTAAGTCCCCCATAAGTAATTGCAACAACAACAACAACAACAACAGCAACAACAAAACAAATGAGACCTAGTTAAACCAAAGATCTTCTACACAGGAAAACAAACTATCAACAGAGTAAACAGACAACCTACAGAATGGGGGAAGATATTCATAAACTATGCATCCAAGAAAGACCTAATATCCAGAATATACAGGGAAGTGAAACAAATCAACAAGGGAAAATTAGCCCCATTGAAAAACGGACAAAGGATGTGAACAGATGATTCTTGAAAGAAAACATACAAGTGGTCAAAGAACGTTAAAAAAAAAAAATGCTCAGTATCATTAATCATCAGAGAAATGTAAATCAAAACCGCAGTGAGATACCATCTCACAAAAGTCAGAATGGCTATTATTAAAGAGTAAAAAAAACAACAAATGCTGATGGGGTTGTGAGGAAAAGGGAATGCTCATACACTGTTGGTGGGAATGTAAATTAGTTCAGCCACTGTGGAAACCAGATTGGAACTTATAACAGAGCTTATCCTATAATTTTAGTCATTAAAAAAGAACTACCATTCAAGCCAGCAATCCCATTGCTGGGTATATACCTAAAGGAAAATAAATCATTCTACTAAAAGGACACATTTACTCATATATTCATCAATGCGCTATTCACAATAGCAAAGACATGGAATCAACCTAAATTCTCATCAACCTTGAAATGGATAAAGAAAATGTGGTACATATGCACCATGGAATACTGTACAGTCATTCAAATGAATGAAATCATGGCCTTTGCAGCAACATGAATGCAGCTGGGGGCCATAATCCTAAGTAAATTTTTTCAGGAACAGAATACCAAATACCACTCTCACTTATAAGTGGGAGCTAAACATTGAACACACATGGACATAAACATGGGAACAACAGACGTGCAGACCGCTAGAAAGGGTATGCAGAAAGAGGAAAGTGAGTTGAAAAACTACCTATCAGACACTTTTCTCACTACCTGGGTGGTGAGGTCTGTGATGGTTAATATTGTATCAACTTGATTGGATTGAAGGATGCCAAATATTGTTTCTGGCTGTTTCTGTTGGGGGTGTTGCCCAAGGAGATTAACATTTGAGTCAGTGGACTGGAAGAGGAAGATCTGTCATCAGTGTGAGTGGGAAACTTCCAAACCACTACCAGTGTGGCTAGAAAAAGCAGGCAGAAGAAGGTGGAATAAGCTGGCTGCTGAGTCTCCTGGTTTTTATATTTCTCCCATGTTGAATGCTTGTGCCGTTGAACATCAAACTCCAAGTTATTTGACTTTAGGACTCTTGGACTTTCACCAGTGGCTTGCCAGCATCTCTTGGGCCTTTCGTCATAGACTGAAGGCTGCACTGTCAGTTTCCCTAATTCTGAGGCTCTTGGACTCAGAATGAGCCACTACTGCCTTCCTTGCTCCTCATCTTGCAGACAGCCTATCGTGTGACTTCACTTTGTGATTGTGTAAGTCAATTCTCCTTAATAAACTCCCTGTCATATATACATGTATCCTATTAATTCTGTCCCTCTGAAGAACCCTGACTAATACAGGATTCATAACCCAAATGTCAGCATCATGCAATATTCTTATGTAACAAACTTGCACTTGTACTCACATATCTAAAATATTTTTAATTGATAATTTAGTTTCACTTGCTATATCATGTTTTTCTCTTAAGTAGAAATTTTATTGTGTAAAAAATTAAATGTTAGGTCAGTAGAGAAATAAATTATTAGAGGCTCTAAAATTGTGTAGGAAAAGTGGATTACATTTGTATGATAGTAAAAATTTAAATAAAATAATGTGAATTGGAAACACATTAATTTTAAATCTTTTTAGACTATACATAAATAAATTAAAATGTATTTCAAAAATTATAGTCAGCACTGTAAATTTGAAAAATTTGTGAATTTCAATTTATTTTCACTTTTATATTAATAATTATGTAACAGTTTACTTATATATTCCATATTAAACTTTAAAAATGGACAAATAATAAAAATTGTCAATTGAATACATGGCCCAAAATTATATTACCTTGTGTTAAAGTGGGAAAAGATATTGACAATGCAATGATACTTTCTTGATTTACAGCTACATGGAATAGCATGAATTAATCTTATCAAGACAATGTTGAGCAAAAAGAGAAATTAAATGATAATATTTTTAAAAGGTAAAATTATGACTCATGCAAATATAAAATGAACATATACCAAAGATTTATTTAACTCCATAACTAATGAATACACTAGTAGTATGTTAAAAGAAGGATTTAGAGTACTAAACATTTGGAAATGTCTAAACAGATACAAAAGTTCTTTATTTGAAAGGAAGGATTTCTGGAAGAAATCAAGTTTTTCCTCAGCAGATAAATCATTTGAATATTTATGAATTAAGGTCAATTTTATTGCAAGAAGTTATTTATCATTTACAAAATTGCAAAACTCTTAAAAACAGTGGAAGACTAAGATAACCTGGGAGATTGAACTAGAAAGAACATTCAATAATCTTCTTCTTTATTTTCCCATTTTACTTATTCACATTATTTTCTGGACAGGCAAAATAAGGTTGATTAATCTCTTTTATTTTGGTAAGAGTATGACTTAGCAAATATAATTTTTTAAGTTTATTTTATAAATCCAGGGCCATGCAACACTGAACAATTGAACAATTCCTTGGGCCAAAAAATTGATACCCAATGTTATGACCTACAAAAACTAAGATAATAGATGGGTATTGTTTAATCCACTAATCAGACATAATTTGATATGCACAATAAATAAATAATATGCATAGATATCTGTATTTGTATGAAATTCCATGTGTAAGTCCTTAGTCCTTTACACATTCATATTTAAAAAATAGCCTAAAGTTGTTAGACTGAATGTAACTGTAGTGACAAAGTAAAAATTTTAAACAATAAATGAAATTTTGACTAACAATACTATTCTGAAATTTCCCAATATCATCACATGAAACATTACAGTTTCCCTGATCAATATAGGAATATTTGACAAAACTTTTTCATAAGAATCTTGATTATTTTTTCCTGAGGTTAAAAATAAATGATGAAGAAAGTTAAGGGCATTAATAAATCTCTAGGGACAATCCATAAAACATACAATTTCTAAAATATTTTTACTAGTGACATTTTATCTACAAAATTTAACCTAGGAAAACTATCTATTGTGACTAAATAACTGTATCCATGCAACTTTTGTAATAAAACCCATCAAACACAGGCAACTATTTCTATTATCTCTTTTTAAAAGGTGAAAAAATAATGTTTGTAATTTCCCAAGGCACTTATGAAAATTTAAAGATAGGGAGTGGTCCTAAGATGGCCGAATAGGAACAGCACCAGTCTACAGCTCCCAGCGTGAGCAACGCAGAAGATGGGTGATTTCTACATTTCCAACTGAGGTGTCGGGTTCATCTCACTGGGACTTGTCAGATAGTGGGTACAGGACAGTGGGTGCAGCCCACTGAGTGTGAGCCAAAGCAGGGTGAGACATTGCCTCATGCAGGAAGCACAAGGGGTCAGGGGATTCCCTTTCCTAGCCAAGGGAAGCTGTAACAGACGGCACCTGGAAAATTGAGTCACCCCCACACTAATACTGAACTTTTCCAATGGTCTTAGCAAACGGCACATCAGGGGATTATATCCTGCGCCTGGCTCAGAGAGTCCCAGGCCCACGGAGCCTTGCTCCTTGCTAGCACAGCAGTCTGAGATGGAACTGCAAGACGGCAGTGAGGCTGGGTGAGGGGTGCCTGCCATTGCTGATGCTTCAGTGGTAAACAAAGTAGCCAGGAAACTCGAACTATGTAGAGCCCACCTCAGCTCAAGGAGGCCTGCCTGCCTCTGCAGACTCCACCTCTGGGGGCAGGGCATAGCTGAACCAAAGGCAGTAGAAACTTCTGCAGACGTAAATGTCCCTGTCTGACAGCTTTGAAGAGAGTAGTTGTTCTCCCCGCATGGAGTTTGAGATCTGAGAATGGACAGACTGCCTCCTCAAGTGAGTCCCTGACCCCCGAGTAGCCTAACTGAGAGTCACCCCCCAGTAGGGGAAGACTGATACCTCACACGGCCAGGTATCCTTCTGATATGAAGCTTCTAGAAGAACAATCAGGCACCAACATTTGTTGTTCAGCAATATTTGCTGTTCTGCAGCCTCCACTGCTGATACCCAGGCAAACAGGGTCTGGAGTGGACCTTCAGCAAACTCCAACAGACCTGTAGCTGAGGGTCCTGACTGTTAGAAGGAAAACAAACAAACAGAATGGACATCCACACCAATACCCCATCTGTACGTCACCATCGTCAGAGACCAAAGGTAGATAAAACCACAAAGATGGGGATAAAACAGAGCAGAAAAGCTGAAAATTCTAAGACTGAGAGCACATCTCCCCCTCCAAAGGAACACAGCTCCTCACCAGCAATGGAACAAAGCTGGATGGAGAATGACTTTGACGAGTTGAGAGAAGAAGACTTCAGATGATCCAACCTCTCTGAGCTAAAGGAGGAAGTTCGAACTCATCATAAAGAAGTTAAAAACCTTGAAGAAAGATTAGATGAATGTCTAACTAGAATAACCAGTGTAGAGAAGTCCTTAAGTGAACTGATGGAACTGAAAACCATGGCACGAGAACTACGTGATGAATGCACAAGCTTCAGTAGCCGATTCAATCAACTGAATTGGTTTGTTGATTCAGGGTATCAGTGATTGAAGATCAAATGTAAGAAGTGAAGCGAGAAGAGAAGTTTAGAGAAAAAAAGAGCAAAACGAAATGAACAAGAAAGATGAATAAATATGGGACTATGTGAAAAGACCAAATTTATGTCTGATTGGTGTACCTGAAAGTGACAGGGAGAATGGAATCAAGTTGGAAAGCACTCTGCAGGATATTATCCAGGAGAACTTCCCCAACCTAGCAAGGCAGGGCAACATTCAAATTCAGAAAATCCAGAGAACACCACAAAAATACTCCTTGAGAAGAGCAACTCCAAGACACATAATTATCAGATTCACCAAAGTTGAAATGAAGGAAAAAATGTTAAGGGCAGTCAGAGAGAAAGGTTGGGTTACCCTCAAAGGGAAGCCCATCAGACTAACAGTGGATCTCTCAGCAGAAACTCTACAAGCCAGAAGAGAGTATGAGCCATTTTCAACATTCTTAAAGAAAAGAATTTTCAATGCAGAATTTCATATCCAGACAAATTAAACTTCATAAGTGAAGGAGAAATAAAATCCTTTACAGACAAACAAAGGCTTGGAGATTTTGTCCCCTTCAGGCCTGCCCTACAAGAGCTCCTGAAGGAAGCACTAAACATGGAAAGGAACAACCAGTAGCAGCCACTGGAAAAACATGCCAAATTGTAAAGACCATTGATACTAGGAAGAAAATCCATCAACCAAAGAACAAAATAACCAGCTAACATCATAATGACAGGATCAAATTTACACATAACAATATTAAACAAATGTAAATGGGCTAAATGCTCCAATTAAAACACACAGACTGGCAAATTAGATAAAGAGTCAAGACCCATCAGTGTGCTGTATTCAGGAGACCAATCACATGTGCAGAGACACACATAGGCTCAAAATAAAGGAATGGAGGAAGATCTACCAAGCAAATGGAAAACTAAAAAAGGCAGGGGTTGCAATCCTAGTCTCTGATGAAACAGACTTTAAAAGAGACAAAGAAGGCCATTACATAATGGTAAAGGGATCAACTGAACAAGAAGAACTAACTATCCTAAATATATAGGCATCCAGTACAGGAGCACCCAGATTCAAAAAACAAGTCCTTAGAGAACTACAAAGAGACTTAGACACCCACCCAATAATAATGGGAGACATTAACACCCTACTGTCAACATTAGACAGATCAACCAGACAGAAAGTTAAAAAGGATATCCAGGAATTGAACTCAGCTCTGCACCAAGTGGACTTCATAGACATCTACAGAACTCTACACCCCAAATCAGCAGAATATATATTCTTCTCAGCACCACATCACACTTACTCCAAAATTGACCACATAGTTGGAAGTAAAGCACTCCTCAGCAAATGTAAAAGAACAGAAATGACAACAAACTGTCTCTCAGACCACAGAGCAATCAAACTAGAACTCAGGACTAAGAAACTCAATCAAAACCGCTCAACTACATGGAAACTGAACAACCTGCTCCTGAATGACTACTGGATACATAACAAAATGAAGGCAGAAATAAAGATGTTCTTTGAAACCAATGAGAACAAAGACACAACATACCAGAATCTCTGGGACCCATTTATTCAGTGTGTAGAGGGAAATTTATAGCACTAAATGCCCACAAGAGAAAGCAGGAAACATCTAAAACTGACACCCTAACATCACAATTAAAAAAACTAGAGAAGCAAGAGTAAACATATTCAAAAGCTAGCAGAAGGCAAGAAATAACTAAGATCAGAGCAGAACTGAAGGAGATAGAGACACAAAAAACGCTTCAAAAAAATCAATGAATCCAGGAGATTGTTTTTTGAAAAGATCAACAAAAATGATAGAATGCTAGCAAGACTAATAAAGAAGAGAAGAGAGAAGAATCAAATAGATGCAATAAAAAAATGATAAAGGGAATATCACCACCGATCCCACAGACTATCATCAGAGAATGCTATAAACACTTCTATGCAAATAGACTAAAAATCTAGAAGAAATGGATAAATTCTTGGACACATAAACCCTCTCAAGACTCAACCAGGAAGAAGTTGAATCCATAACTAGACCAATAACAGGCTCTGAAATTGAGGTAATAATTAATAGCCTACCAACCAAAAAAAGTCCAGGACCAGACGGATTCACAGCCAAATTTTACCAGAGGTACAAGGAGGAGTTGGTATCATTCCTTCTGAAACCATTCCAATCAATAGAAAAAGAGGGAATCCTCCCCAACTCATTTTATGAGGTCAGCATCATCCTGATACTAAAGCCTGGCAGAGGCACAGCAAAAAAAAAGAGAATTTTAGACCACTATCCCTGATGAACATCAATGCAAAAATCCTCAATAAAATACTGGCAAACTGAATCCAGGAGCATATCAAAAAGCTTATCCACCATGATAAACTGGGCTTCATCCCTGGGATGTAAGGCTGGTTCAACATATGCAAATAAATAAACGTAATCCAGCATATAAACAGAACCAAAGACAAGAAACACATGATTATCTCAATAGATGCAGAAAAGACCTTTGACAAAATTCAACAGCCCTTCATGCTAAAAATTCTCAATAAATTAGGTATTGATGGGACGTATCTCAAAATAATAAGAATTATTTATGACGAACCCATAGCCAATATCATACTGAATGGGCAAAAACTGGAAAGATTCCCTTTGAAAACTGGCACAAGACAGGGATACTCTCTCTCACTACTCCTATTCAACATAGTGTTGGAAGTTCTGGTCAGGGCAATCAGGCAGGAGAAAGAAGTAAAGGGTAATTCTAGTAGGAAAAGAGGAAGTCAAATTGTCTCTGTTTGCAGATGACATTATTGCATATTTAGAAAAACCCATTGTCTTAGCCCAAAATCTCCTTAAGCTAATGAGCAACTTCAGCAAAGTCTAAGGATACTAAATCAATGTGCAAAAATCACAAGCATTCCTATACACCAATAACAGACAAACAGAGAGCCAAATCATGAGTGAACTCCCATTCACAACTGCTTCAAAGAGAATAAAATATCTAGGAATCAAACTTACAAGGAAGCGAAGGACCTCTTCAAGGAGAAATACAAACCACTGCTCAGTGAAATAAAAGAGAACACAAACAAATGGAAGAACATTCCATGCTCATGGATAGGAAGAATCAATTCATGAAAATAGTCATACTGCCAAAGGTAATTATAGATTCAATGCCATCCCCATCAAGCTAGCAATGACTTTCTTCACAGAATTGGAAAAAAAACAAAAACAAAAACAAAAAAACTACTTTAAAGTTCATATGGAGCCAAAAGAAAAAAAGGCCACATTGCCAAGGCAATCCTAAGTCCGAAGAACAAAGATAGAGGCATCACACTACCTAACTTCAAACTATACTACAAGACTACAGCAACCAAAACAGCATGGTACTGGTACCAAAACAAATATATAGACCAATGGAACAGAGCAGAGCCCTCAGAAACAATACCACACATCTAGAATCATCTGATCTTTCACAAACCTGACAAACACAAGAAATGGGGAAAGGATTCCCTATTTAATAAATGGTGCTGGGAATACTGACTAGCCATATGTACAAAGCTGAAACTGAATCCCTTCCTTACACCTTATACAATAATGAATTCAAGATGGATTAGAGACTTACATGTTAGACCTAAAACCATAAAAACCCTAAAAGAAAACCTAGGCAATACCATTCAGGACATAGGCATGGGCAAGAACTTCATGTCTAAAACACCAAAAGCAATGGAAACAAAAGCCAAAATTGACAAATGGGATCTAATGAAACTAAAGAGCTTTTGCACAGCCAAAGAAACTACCATCAGAGTGAACAGACAACCTGCAGAATGGGAGAAAATTTTTGCAATCTACTCATCTGGCAAAGGGCTAATATCCAGAATCTACAAAGAACTCAAACAAATTTACACACAAAAAAACAAACAACCCCATCGAAAAGTGGGTGAAGGATACGAACAGACACTTCTCAAAAGAAGACATTTATGCAGCCAACAGACACATGAAAAAATGCTCATTATCACTAGCCATCAGAAAATGCTAATCAAAACCACAATGAGATACCATCTCACACCAGTTAGAATGGTGATCATTAAAAAGTCAGGAAACAACAGGTGCTGGAGAGGATGTGGAGAAATAGGAACACTTTTACACTGTTGGTGGGACTGTAAACTAGTTCAACCATTGTAGAAGACAGTGTGGTGATTCCTCAAGGATCTAGAACTAAAAATACCATTTGACCCGGCCATCCCATTGCTGGGTATACACCCAAAGGATTATAAATCATGTTGCTATAAAGACACATGCACGTATGTTTATTGCAGCACTATTCACAATGGCAAAGACTTGGAACCAACCCAAATGTCCATCAATGATAAACTGGATTAAGAAAATGTGGCTCATATGCACCATGGAATACTATGCAGCCATAAAAAAGGATGAGTTCATGTCCTTTGTAGGGACATGGATGAAGCTGGAAACCATCATTCTCAGCAAACTATCACAAGGACAAAAAACCAAACACCGCATGTTCTCATTCATAGGTGGGAATTGAACAATGAGAACACTTGGATACAGGAAGGGGAACATCACACACCTGGGCCTGTCGTGGGGTTGCAGGAGGGGGGAAGGAGAGCATTAGGAGATATACCTAATGTGAATGATGAGTTAATGGGTGCAGCACACCAGCATGGCACATGTATACATATGGAAGAAACCTGAACTTTGTGCACACGTACCCTAGAACTTCAAGTATAATAATAATAATAAGGAAGATTTAAAGGTGATTTTAGATATAAATAAAAGATATTCTGAAAGCTTTTTTTTCTTTCTTTCCTTCCTTTTTATAAATTTTGAATCTGATCTTTAAAAGGCTATGAAAATCCCCAAAAAAGTTGTGAGAAGAGAATGAGCACTTAAGGACGTAAGTGTCTGGAACACAGTACTCAGTTACCTATTTAATCAAAACTACTTTGAAACATTTAAATCAAATATGCAAAATAACATCACGGTAAAACCTCAGTTATTTCATAAATAGGAACACTTTATTCTTTGTAAACCTTTTTCTTAAATCATCAAGGACATAAAATCAGCATAAAAACAAGACTATTCTGGTAAAATATGGAATCTCTACTATCTAGAGAGATTAAATGTAAAGTAAAGAATGATTTTCAGTTATAGATGAGGCCATTTATCGGAAGACTAAAGAAGTAAAATAGAGTGAACATTTGTATGATTTTAAAACATGCTATAGCTTCTTTACAAAGGTCATAATATAAATAATACAATTAACTTCATGGTGTCCTTCATTATGCTCTTTTATATTCTGAAACAAATTGATAATTTATTTAAAAATAGTAATTTCTTCTCAGGGGTATATGAAGTCAAAACCAAAAGTGGTTATGTTAATATGTGAGTCATCCATCTTTACTATCTTCAAATAAATCAAGTAGTATTTCTAAGTCTCTTTCTTTTTTCTAATTGATAAACATTGATAGCTGAAATACACATAAACAAAATATCTTCCATATGTATAATAAAAAGCAAGAGTGTAGAGGAGCCTGAATACCACAATTGTTGAGAACCAATCATTTAGGACAATAATAATCTTTTTCCTTGCTAAATGTATTTAAAAAAACAAAATTCATGTATAGTTGTGTTTCTCTGACACTACTGCTTATTCTCAATATCTCAAGAGTTCATAAGGTTTAATCAACATAATGAACTTTATTTCACAGAGATACTGGTGGGACTAGAAAATTGAGAATTTTCTCTCTTATACAAACGTTTTAGCAAATTAGCAAAGTTCATAAACCTACATGAGACAGCCCTGCACATCCCTTTTACATCCTCTTAAAGTGATAAAACAAATGTATTTATTAAGAAGATGCAAAAGTATAAAAGTATAGCCTCTGTATAGTGTATAATAGTAAGAATCATATGCAACTAAATATAATTTATGCTTATTAATCAATATTTCATTGCTGTCTTTTGCTTAAAATTTATTTAGGTATCAATGATGACCATTATGTAACTAAACTCAATATCAAACATAAGACCTTTAACTTACTTAAAGATCTTGGAATTTATTTCCAACTGATACATTTCAAAAAATATTTTTGAAAAACAATTTTGTCAGAACAATGATTCAATTGGATTGAACAGAAAATTCTATGCTTTTAATTTTCTTAAAAAAACATGTAGGAGAAATGATAGCTTATTTAATTAGTAGACCCATATGTACTAGTCAGCTTTCAGTCCCATAACAAAATACTATGTTCTGTTTGGGTTAAGCAAGATAAATTAATTTTTACAGAGTTCTGGAGGCTGAGAAGTCTAAGTTCCATGTGATGACTGTTTCAGCTTCTAGTCAGTACTCTCTTCCTGGCTTCCAGAAGATCACCTTTCTGATGTATGTTTTCCTGGCCTGTCCTCAATATGTATCTTCAGCAAATGGGAAAGAGAGATTGATCTTAGTTATCACACTTTCAATGAAGACATTAATCCCATCTTGAGGGTCCCACCTTCTAGACCTCATCTAACCCTAATTATCTTCCAAAGACTCCATCTCCAGATGCCTTCACATTGGAGGTTAAGATTCCAACATATGAATTTTGGGAAGACACATACATTCAGCCTCAAGGTGTTATAGGTTAATACTTTTGAAAAATCAAAATGAAATATAAAGTTAACACATGCCAAAATCTATGCAACTAATTAATTAATGAGGGAAACAGTCAGATATTACTAGTTCAAAAAAATCAAACAACCACATGTTATAAGCCCATAATGAGTTTTGAAATTAATCTATAAAATATACAAAATTGGCTTCTTCCACAACAGGGTTAGAGTGAGAGGAAAGGAAATTTGGAAAGGTGTACCCTGGACACTCAGTTTCTTTTTTTGTTTTATTTATGATCTTTTTAAAACCTATTACAATTACTTCTGACAGAGAATAGAGCCAAAATGTTATTTACAATTCAAATACAATTTTTAATAAAATCTAAAATGATGACAGAAATTATGCTTTTGGAAGTAAGCATATTAACTCTGCATAATAGGGTGAAGTTACTGGAAGTCCGAGGGCCCCTCTGACGTGTTGATAATATTTCACTTCCTGATTTAGGTATAAATTACATGGGTATATTAAGTTTATACAAATTCCTTAATGTGTATTTTTCAATACGTACATATTCAATAAAATATTTTAAAAAATGATTTGTTAAATTACATGCTGTTTACAAGACCCTCACTCTAAATATAAAGACACAAATAGATTAAAAGTAAGGAGATAGATGGCTGGGCAGAGTGGCTCACAGCTGTATCTCAGCATTTTGGGAGGCTGAGGTGGGAGGATTGCTTGAGTTCAGGAGTTCAAGGCCAGTCTGGGCAACATAGTTATACCCCATCTCATTAAAAAAAATAAAGAGAGAGAGATAGAGATAGAGAAAGATATAACTGGCTAACTCTAATCAAGGGTAAGATAAAGTACTTGTATTAACTTCAGACAAAGTAGATTTTAGAGCCAGGAAAATTATCAGTTGGTAAAGACAATGGAATGAGACCAGAGAAGTCTCAGTAGAAGTTGTAGCACGTTATGTCAGTGTCAAATTATATTTTAACCAAAGAAAACCATGGTGACCTGAGCAAAGTTAATCAGTCGGGTGGAGAACAACAATTTTAGAGATATGGAAAACAAGTGGGAAAATAATTGTTAATACAACAATGACAATAATAATAGTCATGGCTCTCTTCTTTTGTACTTGCCTGTGCTAAAGATTTTGGTTTATTAAAAGCTGTTCTCAAAACTGGCTCTGGTCTTATATCTTCCACTTCTTTGTCATCCACTCTCCAAATATTGACTAATTCTGACAGCCTCTCTCAGGAGCTTGTTAAGCTAATTTCATTAGTAGTAAGTTCATGTCTTACAGCTTAATATATGTGTTTTATTTCAAGGAAATCTCTTTTCTGCATAGCATTCTCTATATTTTCTTCTTTACCTCAGTCTTCTAATGATTCCCTAATTGATGTTTTCCATATAAATTCTCAGATTGTTACTCACTTGTACTAACTTTTTGAAGATTTTTCTGAACCTTGGATTCGCTTCTATACAGACAACCATTAGCCTCAAGGCTGCATGTAAATTTGCTCCCATATTTAGCTGTCTGGCCTTGATGTTATCTCTACGTCTAATCTCAGAATTCCTTTGGCTCAGGTTCAGTTGTAACAACACGCTAAGCTGCAGGAATGGTTAGGTTCTAACTGAGGAATACCTTCATTTATCCAGATTAACTCTGGTATTCTGCTTCCCTGACCAATAATCCATCCAAAAATTATATCAGAGACTTGAGTGTGAAGTCTCAGTTTAAGATAAACACTTTCATCATTTTATACTCATATGTCCACAATTCTACTCCTAAACGTACACAATGAAATAACACTGGAAATTACTTTAGAACTTTGAATTTCTCAGATCTAATTTTTCTATAGACCTTGATAATAACTGCTGAATCACTCACCTGAAATTATGTCTGCTGTCCTAAGATTATTAGTTTTAGTAGAGTTTAGTCTTTCTGTCCTTATTTTAACATTATGAGTACCTCTTGCAATAGTCTTTATACAGAACTTTATAATTTATAACCCCTAGGAATTAGGAAGGGCATATATTTTATCGGTCATATTTTTGTTTTTGTAGATTAATGGTGGCTTAAAAAATGGTTTGCAATATTATGAAACTTAATGTTACAGACAGAAGCTTAACTCGGATCTTCAGATATGGTTTTCTATTGATTAGTGGTTAATATAACAATCTCCTAAAAGACACTTCATATTATTCCATTTCACACTGCTGATAAACACATACCTGAGTCTGGCCAATTTTTAAAATAAAGAAATTTAATTGACTTACAGTCCCAAGTAGCCAGAGAGGCCTTACAATAATGGCTGAAGGTGAAAGGCACATCTCACATGGCGGAAGAAAAATGAAGAAAACTTGTGCAGAGAAACTCCCCTTTGTAAAACCATCAGATCTTGTGAGAATTATCTGCTATCATGAGAACAGCATGGGAAAGACCTACTCCCATGATTCAATTGCCTCCCACCAGGTCCCTCCCACAAGACACGGGAATTCAAGATGAGATTTGGGTGGAGACACAGGAAAACCATATGATTTCACCACTGCCCCCTCTGAAATCTCATGTCTTCACATTTCAAAACCAATCATGCCTTCCCAACAGTCCTCCAAAGTCTCAACTCATTTAAGTATTAACTCAGAAGTCCACAACCCAAAGTCTCATCCAAGACAAGGCAAGCCCCTTCTGCCTATGGTCCTGTAAAATAAAAAACAAGTTAGTTATTTCCTAGATATAATGAGGGTAAAAGGCATTGGGTAAATACAGCCATTACAAATGGGAGAAATTGGCCAAAACAAAGGGGCTACAGGCCCTATGCAGGTCTGAAATCTAGCAGGGCAGTCAAATCTTAAAGCACCAAAATGATCTCCTTTGACCACATGTCTCACATCCAGGTCACACGTTGCTGCCAGACGCGGATTCCCTTGGTCTTGGGCAGCTCTGCTCCTGTGGCTTTGCAGGGTACAGCCTCCCTCCCAACTACTTTCGTGGGCTGAGTTGAGTGTCTGTGGCTTTTCTAGGTGCATGATGCAAGCAGTCGGTGGGTCTATCATTCTGGGGTATGGAGGACAGTGGCCCTCTTCTCATAGCTCCACTAGGCAGTGACCCAGTAGAGACTCTGTATGGGGGCTCCCACCCCACATTTCCCTTCTGTAATGCCCTAGCAGAGGTTCTCCTCCAGGACCCCAACCTTACAGCAAACTTCTACCTGGGCATCCTGACATTTTCATACATCTTCTGAAATCCAGGTGGAGGTACCCAAACCCCCATTCTTGATTTCCATGCATGTGCAGGCTCAACTCCACATGGAAGATGCCAAAGCTTGAGGCTTACATCCTCTGAAGCTACGGCCCCGGCTCTACTTTGGCCCCTTTCAGCCATGGCTGGAGTGCCTGTGAGAGGTGACAAGGTGCTAGCAGCCCTCACTCTCAGCGCCTCCTTGGCCTCGGCATCCACTCCGGTGGCACTTGAGGAGCGCTTCAGCCTGCCATGGCACTGTGGAAGCCCCTCTCTGGGCTGACTGAGGCAGGAGGCGGCTCCCTCTGCTTGCAGAGAAGTGTGGAGGGAGAGGCAAGGGCGGGAACCAGTGCTGTGAGCAGCGCTCACAGTCCAGTGCGAGTTCCGGAGGGCACCAGAGCGGTCTCGGTGGACCCTGCACACGGAGTGGCCAGCTGGCCCTGCTGGTCCAGAGCAGTGAGGGGCTTAGCACCCCCAGCCAGCAGCTGCAGAGACCAACAGTTGCCAGCTGGCACTACACTGGAGTTCTAGCGGGGCCTCAGCTGCCTCCTTGCAGGGCAGAGTTTGGGACCTGCAGCCCACTATGTCCGAGCCCCCCTCCCCCCCACTCCCCAACACCCCCACACTGTGGGGTCCTGTGAGGCCCAAGCCTCCCCAAGGGGCACCGCCCACCTGCTCCCTGAGGCCCGGTCCTATCAACCGCCCAAAGGCTGAGGAGTAGGGGTGCACGGGCTGCACTAGCAGGCAACTCCACCTGCAGCCCCCATGCCGCATCCACTGGGTGAGGCCAGCTGGGCTCCTGAGTCTGGTGGGGACTAGGGAACTTTTATGTCTAGCTGAGGGATCATAAACACACCAATCAGCACTTTGTGTCTAGCTCAGGGTTTGTAAATACACCAATCAGTACTCTGTCTAGCTCAAGGTTTGTAAATACACCAATTGGTACTTTGTATCTAGCTAACCTAGTGCGGACTTGGAGAACTTTTCTGCCACTCTGTGTCTAGCTCAAGGATTGTAAATGCACCAATCAGCACTCTGTGTCTAGCTCAGAGTTTGTAAATACACCAGTCAGTACTCTGTGTCCAGCTCAAGGTCTGTAAATACACCAATTGGTACTCTGTATCTAGCTAACCTAGTGGGGACTTGGAGAACTTTTCCTTCTAGCACTCTGTGTCTAGCTCAAGGATTGTAAACGCACCAATCAGCACTCTGTCAAAACGGACCAATCAGCTCTCTGTAAAATGGACCAATAACCTTTCTGTAAAATGGACCAATCAGCAGGATGTGGGTGGGGCCAGATAAGGGAATAAAAGACGGCTGCCCAAGCTAGCAGGGGCAATCTGCTGGGGTTCCCTTATAGACTGTGGAAGCTTTGTTCTTTCGCTCTTTGCTATAAATCTTGCTGCTGCTCATTTTTTGGGTCCACGCTGCCTTTATGAGCTGTGACACTCACCGTGAAGGTCTGCAGCTTCACACCTGAAGCCAGAGAGGCCACAAACCCACTGGGAAGAACAAACAACTGTAGACGTGCTCCCTTTAAGAGCTGTAACACTGACTGCCAAGGTCTTCACTTCACTCCTGTTAGCAAGACCACGAACCCACCAGAAGGATGAAGCTCCAGACACATCTGAATGTCTGAAGGAACAAACTCCGGACCTACCATCTTTAAGAACTGTAACACTCACAGCGAGGGTTGGCGGCTTCATTCTTGAAGTCAGCAAGACCAAGAACCCACCAATTTTAGACACACCTGGGACCCAGGAGACAAAGTCGCTAGGCTGCACACAGTGCAGGAACCCTGGACCTGGCCTATGAAACCACTTTTTTCTCCTAGGACTCTGGAGCTATGATGGAAGGGGCTGACTACAAGGTCTTTGCAATATCCTGGAAACGTTGTCCCCATTGTCTTGGTGATTAACATTAGACTTCTCATTTCTTATGCAAATTTCTGCAGTCAGCTTGAATTTTTTCTCAGAAAATGGGATTTTTTTTTTTTTTTGCAGTGTTAGGCCATAAATTTTCCAAACTTTTATGTTTTGCTTCACTTATAAAACTAAATGCCTTTAACAGCACCCTAGTCACTTCTTGAATGCTTTGCTGCTTAGAAATTTCCTCCACCAGATGCCCTAAATCATCTCTCAAGTTCAAAG
The DNA here is from genome assembly GCF_003255815.1 of Theropithecus gelada. Taxonomy (NCBI): domain Eukaryota; kingdom Metazoa; phylum Chordata; class Mammalia; order Primates; family Cercopithecidae; genus Theropithecus; species Theropithecus gelada. The sequence continues at coordinate 33,842,079 of NC_037672.1, forward strand.
TTGTATAAATCTCTAGGGCATGGGCAATAGGCTGCTAGCCTCTTTGCTAAAATATAACAAGAGTCACTTTTGCTCTAGTCACCAAAAACTTCCTCATCTCCATCTGAGACCACCTCAGCCTGAATTTCATTTTCCATATTATCAGCATTTTGGTCAAAGCCATTCAACAAGTCTCTTAGGAGTTCCAAGCTTTCTTGATTTTTGCGCTTGTCTTCAGATCCCTCCAAACTGTTCTAACCACTGCCTGTTACCCAGTTCCAAGGTTGATTCCACATTTTTGGGTATCTTTTCAGCAGCACCCCACTCTCCTGGTACCAATTAGTCCATTTTCACGCTGTTGATAAAGATGTATATGAAACTGGGAAATTTACAAAAGAAAGAGGTTTAATTGACTCACAGTTTCACATGGCAGGGGAGGCCTCACAATCATGGCAGAAGGTGAAAGGCATATCTCGTATGGCAGCAGACAGGAGAAGAAAGCTTGTGCAGAGAAACTCCTGTTTTAAAACCATTAGATCTCATGAGACTTATTTGCTATCAGGAGAACAGCACAGGAAAACTCTGCCACCATGATTCAATCACCTTTCACTGGGTCCCTCCCATAACACGTGGGAATTCCAGATCACATTTGGGTGGGAACCCAGCCAAACCATATCACACTTTCAATTGAGTTGGAGAGCAAGCAAGTTACCAATCATTAATCAATCATCACGTATCCTTGATCAAAATAATGTGCCATAATTGAAAATTCACCAGCATGATGAATAGATATAAAAGTAGGCATGAAAAATTTCTTTCTTTGGAGTATCAGAAAAGGATCAAAGGAATAACACTTATTCTGAATCTTAAATGGAAATTCATGTTTTACATGACCACGTTAAAAACAAAAGCATTTCAGAGTTTAGAGAGAATAGCATGTACAAGAGAATGGTAGGGAGACATGGGCTAAGATCACATTATTCAAACAATTGGTTCAGGAAGAAACAGTGAATATCTTTAATCAGATCCCTTTTTGTAGAAGATAACCTATTGGAGAGCATTAAAAAAGAGTCTGTAAATAAAAATGAGTTGTTAAAAACACAGTTAAAAGCATGTTACAATGACTTGCTGGAGAATTGAACCAACAGAGAAAGTGTTGTAAAGTATGGAGGAGGGCTGAGGTTGATCATTTAATGTTCATCAAGGTTTTAAGAACAAAGGAGATGGCTTATTTGCAGATAACAACACCATCACTCAAAAAAAGCAAATGAAAATAATATTAGTAAAGAAAACTATGAGCTTGTAAGGAAGAAGTATAAATTAAAATTCTTCTTCTGAGTGCTGTGCTTCATGCCTGTAATCCCAGCACGTTGGGAGGCCAAGGTGTTTGGTTTTCTTAACCCTAGGACTTCAAAATAAGTCTGGGCAACACTGCGAAACCCTGTCTCTACAAAAATTACAAAACTTAGCTGGGTGTGGTGGTGTGCACCTGTTTTCCCAGCTACTCTGGGGGCTGAGGTGAGAGGATTGCTTGAGCCTGATAGTTCGAGGCTATAGTGAGGCATGATCGCACCACTGCACTCCAGCCTGGGTGACAGAGCGAGACCCTGTCTCAGAAACAGAATAAAATGCAAATAATAAAAAGATAACTAAAACAAATAAAATTTTTATTTGTTCTAGGCATTTCCAATATTAATCTATTCATTCATTCATTTAAAAAGTGTCTAGCATTTATAATATGCTAGGCACTCCTTTTTTGTTTTTTAATAAAAAGGACAAAATGAGATATAATTTAGTGGATGGATGGATATCAAAAAATATATATAAGTGGCTGTAACTTGAAGCACTTTCTATGATGACAAACAATAGGGTGCTGAACATCTCTGGGAAGGGAGAAATTGAAAATACAGAAATAGGCCTTGGAAGAGATTTCTGAACTAGGCATACAGATTAGATTATCAATATGTAGCTAACTGAAAGTGAAAAACAATAAAAGAAACAGTGAAAAATTAGAAAGAGTCTTTTAGCTTATCATAAATCAAATTATGAACTGGTTACATTTTATACTCCAACAATACTGTAAAGAGATTCAGGCTACATTTATAGGTTTGAGAAGGTATTATGTCATAGTAGGGTTTATGGAAGTGGAGCTATTCAAAGAGAAAAATGAGTATCCCCAAGCTAGCAACTAAATAAACATCACAAACAGCATAAAATATTGTGCTTCCTTTTTTCTGATTAATTCTATGTGGCATAAACCTAATTAAAACTTAAATGATTTTCTTAACATATAGTATAACTGTAAATGCCAACAATTTACTAGCATGTTTTTAACTGACTGCATATTCTAGAAAGTAAAGTTTTCATGTTTAAAATAAAATATTTAGTGAGCAGCTTATTTACTAATGAGTAAAGATAATCACAGAATACTGTACTACTTTTATCTCTATTATTTTTGATAACATTAAACTCAATATCAGAGAAAAATAATATTGTGAAATGATTCTTTAAATAGTGCACTAAATAAAAAAAGTTAATCCAGATGAATTGAAATTGAATCTGAAATTCTAAATAGTGTAATTATAATAGCACTTTAAATAAATGTTCAAGAAATTGTTCATGGTGCTAAGTGTAACAATTAGTTTATTCAGATGGCTGAACGTGCTTGTTTCTGGGGTACCTGAGACGTTTTGATACAGGCATGCAATGTGAAATAAGCACATCATGAACATTGGAGTATCTATTCCCTGAAGCATTTATGCATTGAGTTCCAAACCATTCAATTACACTCTTTAAGTTATTTTAAAATGTAGTTATGATTGCCTAAAGTAGTTCTGAGCACTATAAATTAAGATGGCATGTGTCACATAAAATTCATTATCCGTGGAGAAATAGTAATTAGCATGTTTCTGAATATTACCATTACCAAATAAAAAATAATAGCATTTTTATTTAGAGATTTTGTTTTGGCAAACATTCAAAGTTGCTAAGAAATTAATTTCAAATACATGCATTTTCTTCAAAATGTATGGTAGTGTGGAAAAATCATTACCCAATTACTACTAATTAGTCAATGTTTTGGACTTCTAGACTTATAATACCTCACCAAGAAGTAAATTAAAAGTCTGAAAGAAAGAACTTTCATTATATTAATCCAGGGGATGTAAGACACATGAATGACTCAAGGGAAGAATTTTGTCAGAAGAGATCATTGGTGCCCCTTGACTAATAATACCTTGCATACATTGACATCAAGTGGGATTAAGAGGTGGGTTAGAATGTGGATTAAATGAATTCTTAAAACTTTTCAAAAGATACTTGAATTAAGATCAATTTGTTAGGCCACATTTCTTATTTTGTTTCCTTTTATTTATTTTTTTTTTTCTGGAGGTGGGGGAAAATGGTTGTTTTCAATAATGTGGTAGCCCTCAAGCAAAATATGTTGGTATTTGAACTCTAGCCAGTATCCCATAGTGAACAGTTACTCTTCCCACATTTTAAAAGTGTTATGAATGAGCGGGGAAGGAACATGGAGTGCCCCTCCCATTAAAATACTAATCTAAAATAATATTCTGATTTCCTTCTTCCTCCTCAGTCTAGGGTAAACAGCCAATTGTGGCTCTATTGTCTTGGGTCTTGTCTAAAGATGTCATATTCTTAGGTTTATGTTCTTTTTTTGTGAAAAATATGTTTTAATTGCTGAAAGATGATTATACAGTGATAGCATTTTCTTATTCACTTCAATGACCTCTTACCAAGCTATTTGTGATTGCCTTAACATGATGCTAACAGCTACACAGCTACACTTATTTTCTATTTTATTCTATATCCTATAGTAAGGGCATAGCAGATCTCCTGATTTTCTCTAGTTCATGTTTTGTATCCTATATTAATGCTACTATGTATGTATGTATGTATGTATGTATGTATGTATGTATCTATCTATCTATCTATCTATCTATCTATCTATCTATCTATCTATCATCTATCCATACATGATGTGCTCATCTTGAAATAGTAAGAAAGGGTAGTTTAGTTCACCCTTCCACGTAGGTTTAGGTATCCAGAGAATATAGGAAGTGTTTCTCCATGACTTACTTCTCTCTGTCCATTACCCTACCAGTCCTCAAACTGTTTTCCCCAGAAAGCATTGGTTAGATTATATCACGACCAATCTTATTAGCCTTTTTGGTTAATGAGTACCCGAAATGCAAAATGAGGTGGCTTTTGGGATGCACCTGTCTTCTTGCTCCCCATACTCCCATTACCGCATTCCTCCCTGCCATTAGTAGAAGCTATCCACAGTTGGCCCCTTTTCCTTATTTAGCAACTAAAGGAAACTGAATAAAAAGATGTGCATAATTAACTACAATACGTTTCTACATTTCTTGTCATTCCTAATACGTACACAGTGTATGTACTTTTAACACTGTAAGTGAGAGTTAAGCTATGAGGATGCAAAGGCATAAGAATGATACAGTGGACTTTGCAAACTTTCTGGAATTGGGGGAAAGGGTGGGAGCAGGGATGAGGGATAAAAGACTATAAATTGGGTATGGTGTATACTGCTCAGGTGATGGGTCCAACAAAATCTCACAAATCACCACTGAAGAACTTACTCATGTAACCAAACACCATCTGTTTTCCATAAATCTATGGAAAAAATAAAATTAAATTAAAAAAGAAGGTTCCAAATGTTAGTAGCTTCAGGCTAATAAAACATGAGGAGAAGCATTGTATCGCAGTTTAAGCTTTAAAAGAGGTCTAGCACACACACTTATCTCATTCATACCTTTCTCCTTATTTCTGCCTGAAATTTGAAATTAGACCATCACATTTTCACAGCAGCTTGCATCAAATACGAGATTAGTGTGGTGGAAAGTCCCAGTCCTTGGGGCCACCTACTGGCAACTCTGCAAGGACATCGGAACTCCAGAGCTCTCCACAGTCTGGTGACCTTGTTATCACAGCACCACAGCCTCTGTGCAACGTTGCTTCCTCCTCTTCCCACTAAAGCACAGATTCCAAGAGTAATTCCTAATACATTTATTGCACAGTAATCTTCAGCTTCAGGTTGATGTCAAGAAAGCCTGACTGTCAAGAGTGTAACTTTCAGTGTAATTTCACCCTCAGGTTCAAGAAAAGGGACCAGAGTCACAAGGGACTTCCTGCAGTAGAAATTTCATAGCAGCCCTGGAAGAATAAAATACATACTGTTTATTTCTTTGTTATGATAACACTCTGTTACTCAGAAGCAATCTGAGTAATAACAATGAATAATCATTTAAGAGATTGTTTTAAAATACAGATACAAGAGCTAACATTTCTAATTTACATAACACCATGTTTGAGTATATAAATTTTTAAATAAAAATTATCCTTTTTTATATCATCTCTTTCTACATCATTGTACATTGAATGTTTGTTAGAATATTGATTGTAATATTTATCACATCTAATTTTATGATAAATTTGAATAGAAATATATCTAGACTCATACGCATCATTTAGTTATAAACATGAAGTAAATATACTTATGAATATTTAATTATCAATACAATTAGAAAAGATGAAATAACTTGGATTTTAAACTAGAAGTGAAATGTAAAGATTCTGAGCTGTAGTTTCAAATAACTTAACTTTAAATATGGCTCTGCCACTTATGAACTGAGTGATCCCTGGTATGCCACTAAAAGTAAAACCTTTCATTTATTTGCCTCTAAAATGAGTAAAATAGTAAATTCTTATTAAAAAATGTTTACAGCCACACATACATTCATATATAAGTATGAATATATGCACTCAGATACATGGATACATTCTCACATGCGTTTATGCTTGTATATTCATCAGAGTCTTGTGAATGTACAGCCTATCGAATAATTCAAGAAGAGGGCTGGAGGAATGTGTAAGCATTCACAGTTTTGTTTTTTCCTTTAAGTGGGGTTCTATATAAAAGAAGTACTCACTAAGGTTCATATCCATGTGTGCAGGAATTAATCTCTCACCGTTTAACTACAGCGGTGCTAGATGTATACCATCTTAGGGAGAAATGAGAAGATAATCATTCGCTACACTCTGAGCTTATTGATTTAGATGAGGAAGTCTGTAAAAAGACTAGAAAATATGAGAGGGATGTTAACACTGTATTATATACTATTAGATGCTGTTTCATTTTTTAACACATAATCACTAATAAGTTTTGTTATTCCGAAGTCTGCTTTGATTACAATTAATATACCTAGCCTACCTTTCTTTGGATTATGATACTGGAGTAACTGGAGTGTGGTGTTTTTTTTTGGATTGGTGTAAAGATATATATACACACACACGCACATATATACTTGCATATATATACACACACACACGTATATATATACATACATATATGTGTGTGTATTTGTGTATATATATCATATATATACGTATATGTGTGTGTGTATATATATAATTTCTTTACTTTTAACCTGAATATTTCTATATAAAGTGGTTTTCTTACAGACAACTCATAGTTGAATTTTTAAAAGGAAATCTCTAAAAATCTGTGTTTTAATTGCTGAATATAGAAATTCACATCTATATTATTACAAATAGAGTCAAATTAATGTCTACCATATTTTTAAATGTTTCTACTTATTGTATTTTTCTTTCTTTAATTCTTCCTCTTTTCTTTGTCTTCTCCAGTGTTAATTGAGCATTTTATAAGATTTTATTTCTTCCCTTAGTATATAAATTATGCTTTTAAAAATATGTTTTAATGATTCTCCTGGAGTTGCAATACACATTTTTCTACTCTAAAATAACCTTCAATATTTCACAGATATTGAAGTTACCTTATAAAAGTGTATTTCCAAATATTCCCTTCCATCACATATACCATTACTGTCATTCACTTCACTCGTGTGTATGCTTACAGTCATCCAGTAGTTGTTGCTATTATTATTAATTTACATAAGCAGTTGTAGTTTAGATCAACCAAGAATTAAAAAAAAAATAGATTTCATTTTATTCTCCTTTATTTCTTCCCTGATTCTTTCTCTTTCTTTATTTACATCTGGTTCTCTTGCCTACAAAATTTTCCTCATCCCTGAAGAATATTTTTCTCTTTCAACATTTCTTGCAGAGAAGAATCTGCTGGCAAATAATTTCCTCAGTTTTTGTTTGTCCTTGATAGTCTATTTCTTCGTCACTTTATAAATACATATCACCGGATGGAGAATTCCAGGTTGGTATTTTTATTCTTTATTTTAAATAATTCACTCCATTCTCTGATCGCTTGCATTGTTTCAGACAAGAAGTCCACTGTTATTTTTATCCTTCATCCTTCTGTAAATTAAGGCCTTTTTTTCCCTCTGATTTTCTGCAGAATTTTCTTTTTATCTTTGGTCTTCTATAATTGACTATGAGATCTTTAGGTGTGAATTTTTTCATTACTTATCTTGATTAGTGTTCTTTCATCCTGGAGTTATAGTATCAAATGTCATGAATTTTAAAAAATTGAAATTTTAGTTGCTTACATATTTGCTTTCTGTAGCATACCTAAAAATGTATGACTTGTATGTCACTGTCGTTATTCTCAATGAAGCTATTTTCCAATGACTTTAAGGAGCGAAAATTAAATCTAGTCCACTTAAATGTATATATTTTTTACCAGTTAATTTAAAAGACACTGCTTTATATTAGTCTATTATAAAAATACTACAAAGGTCAAAGTGTTTCTATGTGTTTATTCTGTAAATAAATTATCTGGGAAGATATGGAAAATCTCAGTACTTTATGGTTGGTTTTGTTGTGATTCCTTAAACTACTCTAAAAATAAAGTTTATTAAAGAGAAATAAAATATCTGACTTCTAGAATAGCTAGATATTTAAAATGCTTATGCCAGCATACTATTTGAAAAACTTCAAAACATATTTATAAGGTCATATATGTATGCAAATTGCATTGGTAAACTGCTACACATTCCCGAAGATAAATAATTCAAGCCTATAGAAATGTATACATTACATTTACACAAGTCTTAAGTTTCTTATGTAATTGTGTGTGTGCATTTTTTTAATTGGAAAGATATACTTTTAATTTCTTCAATATATTAATTAACTTTAAAAACAAGTTATATTGTATTTAAACTTATTATTCTACATTTTTTTTAATACTTTAAGTTCTGGCATATTTGTGCAGAACGTGCAGGTTTCTTACATAGCTATACATACGCCATGGTGGATTACTGCACCCATCATCCCGTCATCCACATTAGGTATATCTCTTAATGCTGTCCCTCCTCTAGCCCCCCAATCCCCGACAGGCCCTAATGTGTAATGTTCCCCTCCCTGTGTCCATGTGTTCTCATTGTTCAACTCCCACTTACGGGTGAGAACATGCGGTGTTTGGATTTCTGTTCTTGTGTTAGTTTGCTGAGAATAATGGTTTCCAGCTTAATCCATGTCCCTGCAAAGGACATGAACTCATATTTTTGTTATGACTGCATAGTATTCCATAGTGTATAAGCGCCACATTTTCTTTATCCAGTCTATCATTGATGGGCATTTGGGTTGGTTCCAAGTCTTTGCTGTTGGGAAGAAGGCCACAATAAACACATGCGTGCATGTGTTTTTATAGTAGAATGATTTATAACCTTTGGGTACATAGCCAGTAATAGGATTGCTGGATCAAATGGTATTTCTAATTATAGATCTTTGAGGAATAGCTGCACTGTCTTCCACAATGGTTGAACTGATTCACACTCCCACCAACAGTGTAAAAGCATTCCTGTTTCTGCACATCCTCTCCAGTAACTGTTGTTTCCTTTTTAATGATTATCATTCTAACTGGTGTGAGATGGTATCTCATTGTGGATTTGGTTTGCATTTCTCTAATGACTACTGATGATGAGCATTTTTTCATACGCCTGTTGGCTGCATAAATGTGTTCTTTTGAGAAGTGTCTGTTCATACTGTTTGCCCACTTTTTGATGGGGTGGATTTTGTTGCCATTGCTTTTGGTGTTTTAGTCATGAAGTCTTTGACCATGCCTATGTCCTGAATGTATTTCCTAGGATTTCCTTTAGGGTTTTTATGGTTTTAGGTCTTACATTTGAGTCTTTAATCCATCTCGAGTTAATTTTTGTGTAAGTTGTCAGGAATGGATCCCGTCTCAGCTTTCTGCATATGGCTAGCCAATTTTTCCAACACCATTTATTAAATAGAGAATCCTTTTCCCATTGCTTATTTTTGTCAGATTTGTCAAAGAGTAGATTTTTGTAGATGTGTGGTGTTTTCTGAGGCCTCTGTTCTGTTCCATTTGTCTCTGTATCTGTTTTGGTACCAGTAGCATGCTCTTTTTACTGTAGCCTTGTGGTATAGCTTGAAGTCAAGTAGCGTGATGCCTCCAGCTTTGTTCTTTTTGCTTAGGATTGTCTTGTCACGCAGGCTGTTTTTAGGTTCCGTATGAAATTTAAAGTAGTTTTTTTTCTGCCCATGCATGAAAGTACAGGAGAGTCTTAAAGGCAAATAAGCAAAATAACCTACTTCAATACATCATTCGATGCCGTTTCTAATAGTGTTTATTACCTACTATTATTCTATTAAATTAAATAAATTAAAATATGTGTATAAAGCCTTGCATCTCCATAAACTTGGTAAGAAATAAACACTACTTTGCAGTTTGGAATGCGGAATGTGTCTTACCTGAACAAAACAAAATAATAAATTTTGTTGAATTCTGCTTTCAAACATGTGCTTTGCAAGTCTGTTGAGCTAAAATTTGTTACTTAATTATTACATACATGTACAAAAGGAATATAGTCTTTTTTCCTTCTCAATCTTTGTTACATAAGCTTCCAAGATGCTCTGTGTAACAGTATTTCAGTTGTAGTTAAATGCACAAGTTAAATGTGCATTGATAACATATAGGTGAACATAGGATCATATTCAGACTGTACCATGCTTCTAGCTTATGAGGACAGTGTAGCATGTGAATATTTGCCTTCTATAAACTCCTAGGTTTATAATTTTAGGGTTGCTTTCCTATGGTGTCACTACTGTAAAAGCAAAGTGATATCTGGTTGTCACTGCATCACATAAGAAGACAATAGATCAGAGTTTAGAGTATCAATGTTTTGATGCAAGTAATAATACCTCTGGTCTCTGCTCCACAGACTTCAGATAAAATGAATAAATATAGATATGAAATTCTTCTTATATTACTAATTACAGTGGCTTTTGAAGCAATTCTATGATGTAAATATGAGTGTGGACGCTTTTTTTTTTCTCCAGTTGAAATCTACTCACCTCGCAGCATATGCCACCATACCATAGATAAACACATGTAAGCTGCCTGCTGGAGTTGGCTTGCTCTTTATTTCATAGACTGACTCTGACCATAGAAAGAGACTGAAAAAGAGCTCTTTCATATATATATATACACACACACACACACATATATATACACACATACATATATATATAGAGAGAGAATCTTTCATATATATATAGTAAATATATATAGTATCTTTTAAAATGTATTCCCTAGTTCTGATAACTAGACATGTTGACTGCCTAAATTCTATAAATGACCAATTTCTAAGTAGGCTTAGAATCCAATATACTGTAATGATGCCTAATTTTTTCTTAAGAAAATTTATTGAATTTTAATATTTGCTTCAGTAACAAATTAAACAGGATGTATCTGTATCACTCTCTCTCTCTCTCTCTTTCTGCTGTCTCTTTCTCTCTCTCTGTCTCTCTCTCTTTCTCCCATCTTCATTTCTCTCTTTCTTTCTTAACTGTTCTACTATGCAAAGCCTTTATTTTGGTCCAGGTTTTTTCATTGTTAGAGTGATAAGTTGTCCTGGATAATAATACAAGAACAACAGATAGAAACACTGCTATTCTATCCGTGAGACACAAAGGAAAAGCTTTCTAGAATCCCGTCATAATAATTTCTCTAGAAAGAAGAGTATTTGAAATTTATTCTCATTAGGATCCCCATGTTTTGAGATTTTTTTTTTCCTTGCTCTGCCAGCCAGGCTGTGGTGCAGTGGCACAATCACGACTTACTGCAACCTCCACCTCCCAGGCTCAAGTGATCCTCTCACCTCAGCCTCTGGAGTAGCTGGGAGTACGGGTGTGCAGCACTATGCCAGTCTAATTTATTTTTATTTTTTGTATTTTTAGGTAAAGACGAGGTTGATATTCATCATCTCAGAAATTCAGGCATTTTTTAAAAATTAGAATTTTCAGAAATCTTACTTTCAATATTATAAGGAGGAATATTGAGATTATTTTTCCTAGACATTTTTATTTAATGTTCAAGGGTATCACTTGCTTCTTGAAAACATTCAGAAAACATTACAAGTTGTTATTAGAGTTATTTTCATGTACCTTCAGTTATTAGTTTTGTTAGTATTAACAATATCATTTCACTTTTAACTTATTTTATAATTTTTTAAGTATCTTTCAATTTTTATGGATTTTTGTTTTTTTCAAAAACATTTATCTAATTATTTTGCATAATTCAAATCTAAGATGTTTACGTTCTCTCAACATGATTTATATGTTTTGAAGAAATAACTGCATAGGTTTAAATGATTATATATGTTAAATATTAAATATTTGTAACAGTAGCTTTCTTAAAATTTTCTTGAATTTTTCTAAATTTCCTCTTGATTAATGATGTTTTGTTCTATGTATTTAACTGTTCACTTTTATTCACAGACAACACATTCCTCTTGAGTTTATAATATGAATAACTACACAATAGTTGATAGAGTATCTTGTGCCAGTCTACTCTATAGGCCTGAATCAAGCTTTTGAATGGCGGGAATTATTCTTCTGTTATCCCCAAGTCTGTCAGCTCAGGGACTCCTTAAGTTATGTAATGATTTTTCATTAGATGTTATGCCTCTCTCCTGTTATTATGTGAGATAGAAATGTTTGAGGTTGAAAAAAACTAAACAAAAATTAAAACCTATACACTAAGAAAATAATAAAGATTTAATTATATACTTATTGAGAATGTTAAATGAAGAATTATTTCAGAGATATGTATGTGTTACTACATATGAGTAAGTTAATCTGAAAATGTCATTCAAAATGTATTGCATGTATGTCATCCATATTAATCTAAAATTTTATATAAATAGTTTTTTCATGTTTTTAATAATCTTATTGAAATATACATGTACAATGTGAAATGATTACCAAAATCAAGCTAGTTAGCACATCCATCATTTCACATAAATATCTATTTTACGTGAGAACACTTAAGATCTACTCTTTTAGAGCAGTGCAGTAGTGTGTATAGAGTGCAGTATTATTAATTATCGTCACCATACTGTATATTAGATCTCTAGGACAGTAGATCTTTAGAACTCTAGAACATAATTGTACTCTTTGACTACTATTATCTCTTGAAACTAGCATTGCAATTGGCTTAGTCATTGCTTCATTTGAGTGTTAAATCTAATTTTTAGTCAAATAAAAATATATTGCCTAAATAGAATGGGTTCAGTGTAATAGTAGTGATTATTATTAGAAATATGCTGAGAACGGATAAATTTTGTAACTGGTTATGATCCACTTTTCTTATTCAACATTCCTGTATGTTTTGCACTAGTATTGGCTAAAGATGCAATAGCTAAAGAATTTTGAATAACCTCTTTAGATAAAGCTCTGTGCTTTTATCTTTAATAATATATATTCATAATATCTCACACTATTCTACTCTTGCAAAGTTTAGAATTCCACATTTTTAGCATGTGTTTTTCTTATATTCTTATCATTATTTTGTCCTCTGATTTCCTTTTCCATTGGTAATTGATTTTCCATATGTCATTTTTAGGGAGATGAACATTTTCTCAGATATAAACACTATCTTAGATTTCTTGTTTGTTGAATTATATTTCATTGATTTATTATTTAAAATTGTGTGTTTGCCTTTATTTGTGCCCTTGCACCTGATCTTTACACAATTTTGTAATGAGCGTTACTATAGCACTTCGTTTCTCAAGGAAACTTGTAGGAATAAAAGTTATTCAAATGTTTTTATGCTTGGTAATAAATACAAGAGGTAGGACTCATCAGGAAAACTGGGTTTCTGCCAGTTCTAATTGCCGTCTTATGCTGGGATACAATTAGGTCACCTAAACTTACCAAATTTGGTTTCTAATCTGTAAAATTGAGACACTTGGATACAGTTTCCTTCAGTCCCTTTTTTGAGCTGAACTGTGATATGTAACTTTACAATTCTTATACAATATATGATTTTTATTTTTTGATCATATTACTAATGATTATTAATTTGTTAATTCTGATAGCATTTATATTAAGTTTGTATTACATCTACTAGTGTTTTATGTTTCATGAACCTTATAAACAGTTTACTTCATTTAATTTAATCGCCGACACACAATGAAAGTGATATCATTTTTAAATCATATTACATATATAAAACTAAACCTTATTAAACAGCATGAGGCAAGACATAAACCAACAGAAATACAGACAATGTTTCAGGGAAAAAAATCTAACAATGAAAAAATCAATATTTGCAAAATATGTAAATGTACTATGTTTTCAATTAGAACTCATAATTTAACTGAAAATATTTATATGAGGATTAAATTAATTAAAATTATATAAAGTTTCATAAAGAAGACCTGCCCTACTGGTGGGAACCTTCTATAAAACTATTTTAGTCAATAAGTTATAATAATTTCATAGTAATAGAAAAATAAATGAATGCAAGAGTGAGAATCAAGAAATATATCCTATAAGCAGTTAATAAATGATAAAAACTTTCCATTCTTCAGTAAAGCATATTTTAATAATCAGTATCGTTTAGTAGCTGATTTTATTGTTTATTGCCCATAAGTTCAAAAAAATAGTAGGAATAAAAATACATTTCAGACTTATAAGAGTTACAATAAAATCTAAAAAAAAAAAACTAAACAAAACAAATATTTATGTAAATATCTTTACAATTCTATGTCCTATGTTGTGGTAATATTCTTAAGCAAGAGAAAAATATAAATGGAAAAGCTTAACATTTATTAATAAGATAAAAATAAATATTAAAGAGAAAATTATATATTACCGAATAATTAGAAAATAATGTATACTTTGTTCAATAAGAATAATGCTAACATTAACAATAAACATTTGTGAGCAATGTAAAATGACACAAGTGGAAACTGAACAAAGTATATAAAACAGCACCCGCATAGTTAAAAATATAGGAAAGCATGTTCAAACTCATGATAATATTCAGGGAAATACAAATAATATAATTGTAATGGCTCAGAAAATATATGCAGAGATAGTATGCAATTATAGCATAATATATAACATATAAAATATAATTCAATAAACATGCAATCTAAGTACACATTTTTATTTTAGAAATTATTTCTTAAAGAAAAGTTCTATTCCAAACAAATTAAATTCAACTCCTAGGCAGATGAACAAACAAACATAGATATGTGTTGCAAAGTGTACATAAGAGTAATAATATGTGCAAGAGCACAGAACTGGAAAAAAACTGACTATCCATGTACAGTAGGAGTAAATAAATAATTGCTAGTATAGTATATACTTGAATACTATGTAGCAATGAAAATTAAGCATTGCTGTAACATGCCTGAATCTCACAAAAAATAATGTTGAACAAAATATTCTTGAGCCAAGGTAATGTGTTCTGTTCACTTTGTCCCTACAAAATTTGTAAAGTGTATTTTATGGCATTGGAATTTCATGGTTGTCTTGGAAGAAGAGAAAGAAGTCATAGACAAGAGAGAATATCCAAGAAGGTGCTAATTTTCTTTCATTGAGCTTGGTGTTGTTCTCATTTGGTGATAACTTCAATTGTAAACATATTATTTTATACTTGCATCCATAAGTCAAACATGCAAAAAATATATACAAATCATATATAATAAACATGAATATTATGTGCATTTATATAAAATGTAATTATAAGAAAAAGTAAAATCTTCATACTCTTCTGGTTTCCCTTTTTGTCCTTACACTGATAAAAACGAAGCCATACCAAAACAAACAGAACCACTTCAAAGCCATGTTTGAAATTTCTGTCAGCAATTCAACAAGGTATAGTAAACTACATATTGAAATGCTAATTTTATTTTAAGCACGTGAAATTCAGTGGGATCGCATCTAGGAATCATAAGTTTTCCTGATGTCACTTTCCACTTTTTCTCTTCAACAAAATAAGTACCAAACAATCTCATACAAAAAGTACATAATGTGAGTAAAGTAGTAGCTATGGAAGAAATTTCAAAAGTTATTCAAGTTGAAATCTTTGGAAAGTTTCACTGTAGAGTCCTTTAAAATTAAGTAACAGAAACTCTTGTAGAGACAGTCTTGCTATGTTGCCCAGGCTGGTCTCAAACTCTTGATCTCAAGCGATCCTCCTACCTTGGCCTCTCAAATGCTGGTATTGTGGGTGGGAGCCACCATGCCTGGGCCAAGTAACAGAAACTTTATCATTAGAATATACTAGGGGCAAAATAAATAGTGGAAAGTTGCTCATTTTTTAAGTTAAAATAACCTTGATTATGTAGATTTATCTTGCAACACAAATATGGAAAATGTCACTTATAAATATTTACACAAATATTCAAAATAAAGTAGCGAAACTAATTTGGTAGCATATTTAAAGAATATTTTGCCTACAATACAGTTTATCCTATACATGTCAGTATATTTGAATACAAGAAACTCTGCTAATATAATGCTTTCCATTCCTCAGTTGATAAAAGTATTTTACAATTTTGAGACAACCATTAAAATCACTTAAATGAAAGTCGATAATTTATAGAACAACTCAGGAAGCTCCGCTCTGACTAACACTATGGGAAGTTCCTTTTCTATATATGTCACCATGCTTTGTATTGCATAGTCCTAAAATTCTGGTCAGAGGAAATTGAAACATGGTTTCTCAATACTTGACCAAAATACAGTCATCAATAGAAGGCCAATGACAGATGAAGTAAAGTGGTTTAGAAATCATGTCAAGATCTTTATTTTGGATAATAATGAATAAATCAAACCAACTTGCATGTTTTTAGCATTATAAAAGCATTATAGTTTTATAAAACACTTGCATGCTTTTAACATTGTAAAAGCATTATGAAACACATTGCTGATTTTATTTCAATAGTCAACTGTCCCAGAGAAGAAACTGCTATTCCCTGGGGATTGCATCATTGCTTATGTAAAAGTAAGAAACACAGATAAAAAATGAATAAAATTAATTTGTTTAGCTGAAAGGCACATGAAATACAATACGCAGAAATTATGTGCCTATTGAAAATATAAGTGTTCAGAAAGCATACTATAGAGGAGGTTTCAGCAAGGGAAATGGCTAAGTAGGAAGAAGGAATGTGGTAAATGAAGTCATGAGTTCCAGAGCCATGGACTAAGAAACAAACATGATTATGATTGATTTTTAGATTCCAGAATTCTGTCAGTCTCCTAGCACTTTTCTATGAGTGTTTTTAAAGCGGCTGAAACCATTTCCTATTCTCTATGTATTGATTCTAAAGCTATCTGCTCTTTGTCAAGTACAGTTGAAGACACCGGAGATGGAATGATGATCTGGTTTAAATCATTTATATCATGGAGTCTCCATTCCGGTGGAGGAGTCAGACTATAAACAAATGAATGTATAAATAACAGAACATAGCATATGATAAATACTATAAAGAAAGTATGCAGATGCAGTGGGGTAGAATTGGAAACTTATTTTTTTAATATGCCTCTCTACTCCCATTCGCACCTGCTCTGAGTATATGACCTTTACACTGGACATTCTAAGAAATGTCTCTGCCTAAAGTTAAGAATATGGTCTATACAGAAAAACAGAGGGGCAACATTCAGTTTCTAACACGCTAAATAGAATTTTCCAGGGCACCACAAACGTCACAGAGATTGCTGCTTTGAAGGAGGATATTTAAAATTGTTCTACGGCTTTCTTCCCTTACCCTCAACTTTCTATTAACATACCAGGAGCTGAATCTGGAGACAATCTCCTAGAATCTTCCTCCTGTCCAGAGCAAATAACATTCTTCCCGTGACAATGAAATCATGAGTTCTGCTCTTTATAAGAATGCACAGAAATTTTGAAAATTATATTATAAAATCTAATCAAAAAGAAAATCTCCACAGAGCCTGGGAATTGCGGAAATGAGACAACAGGGAGAGAGGAGAGTGGGAGGACTGCAAGTTGGGACAAGCTGAACTACTTTGTTCGTCTTCGAGTTTTAGCTCAGGGCTATGCAGTGGTCTAAGACAAGTGAGGAATAAAACTGAAAGGTAGAGGAAACCTCTTGTATGTCCATCTACTATTTAGAATTCTGGAAAGACATTTGCCCTCTGGCTTTCCCAGTCCCTACATGTGTGTAGATACAGATACAGATATATATAGATAGATAGATAGATAGATAGATAGATATAGATAGATATAGATATATAGATATAATGGGTCAGATGAAGTTGACCCCAATATTTATCCCACTCCTGAGTGGAGTGAACATGGAGTTGAGAGCAAGTGAGTATATCACTTGCTCCTGCAGCAGAATGAGGTACATGTACCACTGAGAGAGGCAACACGTGGACATGACTGGGACTTAGCAGTCACAAGAGCCAGGGGAAGCTGAGCTGCTGAGGGTGATTAATGGGTCTAACAATGTGAAGGAACAATCTGGGGCATTAGCCATGGATGCCAATCAAGCAAGCAGTGACAAGTTGGGCTAAGGTCATGGGAATATAGAAAAACCCAAGTTAATGAACCTGTTCTTACCGTTTTCTTCAAGTTTATGCAAGGCACAGCCTTCCTCTTACATTATACAGAAGCCACATCTCAGAGTAAACTGCCGAGTGCGGAAAAGTCCATTTGTAAAAATGAATCCTGTTGTTCTAGAGACAATGCTAATAAAAGGACAACTTGAATGTATAGGTTCAAGCATTATTTAAATCATTGAACACAGCATCTTTTCACTTAAGAAAAGTAGAAAATGTCCTATTTCCAATAATAATATAGATTGCTAGATGGTAATTTTTAAAATGTCTTTTATAATACACCCTTAAATTTAGCAGTTTTCTTCTACATTAATGTCTAGTTTTTTTTGTCTATGAGGTACTAATACAAAGTAGGAGTTCAACGCTTAGTCTCTTATCTGTTATTCATTTTAATTTAACACTAGTGTTGTTTTCTGCTTATTTGTTTAGACTTTATTAATTTTAGAATAGTTTCTCATTTTAGAAATTTATATTTATTTATTTAATTTTTTGCACAGCACCATGCTAGACTTTGAGGACACAGCAGTCATGAATAAACCATGATGCCTCCTCTCACAAAGATGATATTCTTTATACATGTTAAATTGTGCAATAATTGATTGCAAATTAATTATTAAAATACAACAGTAATAAGAACAATGCATCACATTTATTAAATGCTGATAATACTTCCTATGCACTCAGCTAGCAAATTATATATCTTATATTTATGAATTATTATTAGAACTAATGAAGAAACAAAGCCAGCTCTGCAAGAAGTTACTTCAAGAAATACAAGAATCCATAATACATCACTGAACCAAATTGATAAAATGTAAATTGTCTCATTTTCAATGACACGGCAAAATCCTAGAGATGGTGTTAGAATCATAGCCAGATATAAGGGGTTTGTACAGGGAAATAACAAAACTGCTTTCTAGCCAGGTCTGTCTCTTTTGAAGGCCCTTGCAATGGGAATATGTAGACACAATATCTTAGAGCCTAGTCAGCAACATTTTCAAAATGAAATAATGCAGTATTATAGTCAATACTAACTTGTGTATTTTAAATTAAATTTTAAAATGTAATAGACTTATTTGTAACTCAAAAGATAAATGCTTGAGGTGATGGGTACCCCATTCTCTAGGATGTGTTTATTTTACATGGCAGGCTTATATCAAAACATCACAAGTGCCCATAAATATATATACCTACTATGTACCCCTAAATTTTTTAAATAAAAACATTAAAAAATTTATCTTTGGGGTTTTCATTTTTTAGCAATCAGATTTACATTGAGTAAAATATGCCCCACTTATCCGTGCAGTTTGATTAATTTATATATAAATATATATAAATTATATATAGTATATATGTATATATGTGTATATATAACTACATATATAATAAAGCTATTATCAATATATATGTAATTATATATACACATATATGCATATATACTATATATAATTTATATATAAATTAATCAAACTGCACAATTAAACAGGGTATATTTATATATATAAATTAATCAAACTGTACAGTTAAGCAGGGTAGCATTTATATAGATATAAAACTACAAACACGTGTGCCCCTAAAGTGCCCTTACTGTCTATGTTATAAAGTCCCTTTTCTCCGCCCTCCACCCCTAGTTCCTGGAACCACGAATGTGATTCTTGTGCCTTTAATTTTGTCTTTTTCTCATTATTATATAATAGAATCATTCAGGGTGTAGTCTTTTTTTGTCTGACTTCTTTCACTTAGCATTATGCTTTTGAGATATCTGCATATTGTTGCCTATAACAATTCTTTTATTGTATATATTGTGTAAATATATGATGATATGTTTATCCATTCACCATTTGCTGGACGTTTGGATTGTATCCTCTTTTTGGTGATTATGAATAAAGCTGTCATCAATGCTTATGTAGGGGTCTTTGTGAGAACATGTAATTTCTCTTGAACAAATACCTTGGATTGGGATTGTTGAGTGGTAAGTAACAAATACATAATTTTATAATTGACTGTATCATTTTCATTCTTACCAGGAATATGTGTAAGTTTCAGTTATTTTACATCCTGATTAACATTTAGTAATATCATTTTATTATTTTAGCCATTCTACTAGCAAAGTGTTATTCAGTTTTATAATTGTAAAACTTATTATATTCTTGTCACCAAGTTATGCTAGTAAACTTTTAGCTGTAAAAATATTCAAATGGGATTAGAAAATTTAAAGTTTTTGGAATTTTTTCCATTAATTATTTTCATTAGTTTTGCTATTTAATTATAAATATTTTTAAACAGTTTGAGAAAAATTGAAATAAATGCATGCACTCATTGTTTGCTAATCAGAAGGATTACTATGTTAACTATTTAAATTCCTTAAAATGCTCTGTAAGAAATAATCAGATTTGGAGACAAATTACAAAAGAGAGGAACGTTACTAAGGGGAGAAGAGGAGGTATACAAAAGTGATCAATATTGTAACTGTTTCTCGTATTCTTCATTTGAACATACGGAAGTGGTTTAGTAAGTGAACCCACACCGATACACACTTTTTAACAAAGAAAGTGGTTTTGATTTGTTTTCTCCTAATGTACCAGATAGTATGGTTGCAGTCAGTTTGAAGAAATGTCAAGATTCCTATACCAAGGGGTCCCAGGGTACTTCACAATTGTTTAGTGTCCCCTACTTGTGATCAGTACTACTAAGGAGACATGCTGTGTTGCTGCATGCTAATGAAGCTATGGTTACTGACAGAAATCTGATGTAGAAATTGGAAGAATGTCTGGGATGTCATCTCTGAATAGCGGCAATGGAATAAAAGAGTTCTCCAAGAAGAGAGAACAACCTGTTTTATTGTTATGAGCCAAAACAACACGGGAAAACACAGGACAGTTCACATTACTCTACATCATTCTTCTTTTCTAAACAAAATTGATTTATGGACTGATTTTTGAATAATTTATTTAAGTGCCAGGAGTAAAATGCTATCAAATAATTCACCTATATGCAGTTTTGTAGTATGTTATATATTTGAGACCCCATGCACCCATAAAGTGCATTTGAAGATCTTGATAACTAAAGATCTTGACTCAATAATGGGGAGGTGCTGAGAGTCTGCATTTCTACCATATTCTTAGATGGTGCTGAAGCTCCCTGTCCATGGACCCTGCTTTGAGTAGCAAAGTACTAGATTGCATCCTTCCTACTCAAAGTTATCACTTCATAATTCTCCCCTTTCTCTTTCAGATCACTATATTTTTCCACATTAGTGGATGATTTCTATCTTCATAGAAACATACTGTTATGTCTCATATCTTAATCAGGATTTCACATCAATAACTCTACATAAACTGTTCTTGTAGAAATCACCAGTGGCAATCAGTCTTTTATTCTCTGTCCTTATCCAACTTGACATTTCGTATGTGTTTTCTTAACTTAAACACTCTGTCCTCCTAGAGATGCCTTTGTTGCCTGGCTTCAAGCCGATTCCAGGTTTCTTTCTACTTCATTGGCTCCTTCTCAGTTTTTCTTGCTTATTTCTATTGAGCTCCCCAAACACTAAAGACTGGAAGTCTTCAGCACTCAACCCTTGGAACTCTTCTTCAGCCTCACTTATTCAGTCTCATTGATTTCAATGCCATCTGTTTCCCACATGTATATCTCCAAGCAGCACTTCTCTGATCTCATGACTTAAATACTCTATAGTGTTCTTAACATTCCCACCTCTATCAACAACTCAAAAGTAAATGTTCAGAGCCACAATGATGACTAACCCCAACCTCACCCTTCCTGCTTAGCACAATTTCTCCCTTGCACACTTAAACAAATGGCAATTACATTTTTCCATTTCCTCAGTCAACATACCCAGAAGTTAAGCTTGAATGTCTTCACTTTTTTTTTTTTTCCCCCAAATTCTGCTTTAATGCAGCAATAAATTTTGGAAGTTCTGCTTTCCCTATATAATTAGAATATGAACATTTTTCACTGTTTCTAACACTGTAGGAATGACTGCCATCATGTCATACTTAGAAAAATAAAATACACTGATATTGTTCTTATTACTTATAATCTAATCTCATGTGGTCTTCTTTCAGGACCAAAGCCAGTATGAGCTTTTAATCATGCGATTTATGTTGTCACTCTCCTCCTTCATATCCTTCAAAAGTTTGGCTTCTCATATGACTTGGAATTAAAATCAAGGTTCTAGTGATTGTCTAATAGGTTGTGCATGATTCTACACATGCTATCCATTTAATCTCACTGCCTGCTACTCCTTCCCCAGCTGACTCCTTCCTATCAGACCAGCAATCCTGATGATCTTTAACATATCAGTCACATTCCTGCTTCGGTTCCTCAGCCTAAAAGGGTTTATGAGAGATATCTATGTAATTTCTTAAGCTTTTTGCTTAAATATAAGTAGATCTTTCCTTACTTCTATATTTAAAATTGCAGCATACCCTCTTCTTACCTAGATTCAATTTCTCCCTTCTCCATTTCATTTTTCTTTGTAGTTCTTATCACCATATGACATACTGTATATTATTTATTTTTTCAATTTCATATTTGTCTTCATCTTTTTCTAATTGACTCCTTCCCAGGCAGTCTCACACCCAAGTAGAAACCAAGCCCCACTCTGTTTAACTTCCCCAAACATCAGTATCTATTAATGTATCTAGATAACAGACACGCACATATACCACCTGAATTTAAATAAAAGTTGAAAAAAAAAAAAAGCAGGACTTTTTAATGGTCTTCTTTACATTTTTATCCTCAGTCTGGCAAATAATAAGCATCCATTTGATAAATAATTTTTAAATAAATGCAGACAATAAGAAAAGATAACTGGTGAATGCTTCACCTTTAACTGAAAATATGTCATTATAACATTAATTTATATGATGTATTCATTTTTTAAATACAAATACAAGTATTTAGCAATTTTTAGATTAAGGAAAATTCACATTAAAGTAATAATATATTATATTAAAAAAGAATAGTAATTATTGAAGAACTATGGTGGCAGAATGGTATTCACTATGAAAATTGAATACTGCCATGGTCAAGAAATGCATAGTACTAAAAAAATGTTTAACAGGATACCGCTCATAGAAATTGATCTTCAAGGAATAATTACATCTATGCATCAAAATATTCATGCTAATTATAATTTTTACATCACTTTTAAGTATGCTTAAGTGTACTATATTTAAATTAAATATCTGGGTAATCCATGTATGCATCTGTGTGTGTGTATATGTGTGTGTGGGGGGAGTGTGTATGACTCCCAAAACTTTAGCCATGCTTCTGTCTGTGGGGAGGTTAGAGATGTGATAGGTCAGTGTCATAAAGACTTTAAACTTTATTCTCTATAACTATGTATTATATGAATATTTTATAGTGAGAATGCATTCATCTATTACTTTTACATTTCTTTATAGAAAGAGCAGAAAATGTCAACTTAGGTTCAATATGTCAGACACATTTAAATTTCAATAAAATTAAAGACTAATGACTGAGTTCACAAAGAGCAATATGCTGCTAAGACATGGAAAGATTTACCTCTACAGTGTCTAGGAACTGCTTATTTTTCATATGAATACTTAGAAAAGTTAAAAAGACTGTAGAAAAATTGGTAAAATGCTATCAATCACCTTTGTTATTGGCTATAGAATTTATCAAGTTTTATTCTCATCTTTGCACAATTTCCCTACTAATAAATACATACCTTTATTTTAATTATTTATTAATTTAATTAATCTATCTCTATGTTTCTTCTTGTCTTCATTAATATAGATACATTTTTCTTATTTAATCAACCCTTTTCTCAGTAGCAATCACCTTAAAGCAACCCTAACAGCAAATAAGGGAGAGGTGTTAATGAACTGAAAATAACAGTTATATAATTCCCCAAAGAATCTAACAGTATCACAAACCTAACCAACCTCATCCCCTAAAGAAAATTTACTCCTCATACTGTGAAAACATTTCAAACTGCCATGAGTTTTCTAGTCCCTAACATAATGGCTTCCAGATGGCTTCCTATCAGAAAATACTGGCCAGCGAGGTTAAATTTGCAATTTAATTCAGAGTTTGTCCCACTACCAGGCCAACCCCAGTGAACCCAGGCTCTGGACCAACTGTAGCACTCAGCTATCCCCAGTCTCCCCAGGCTTTTGGAATGCCCCAGTGCCAGGCCAGTTGCCACATACTCAGACTCTTGACACCCCAGTAACAGGCTGGCCACCACAACCCTGATCATCAGACCAGCTGCTGCAGACTCAGCTTCAAAGCTGCATCCTTTGAATACAGGATTTAAACTTACCCAGTGTCAGGAGGACACCTGTGGCCCCAAGGTCCAGTCCTAGCCCAGAGTCTGGAACTATTCCAGTAGTCCCAAGTGCTGGGCAGACTCCTACATATCCAGGCTTTAAGACCACCCTGGGGACATTAAAGCGTTTTTAGGGCAGCACATGTGAATCTAGTCTTCAGACCAGGACCTGCACACCCAGCCACCAGGCTGATGGCCCTTATGAACTGAGGCTCTAAGGTAACTCCTGTAGACTGAGGCTCTATTCTGTGCAAAGATATAAGGAATTTCTATTAGCAGTTTTATCACCTATCATCACTTCATATGCCATTGAGTATGTTGGAAAACAAGGTATTGCAGTCAGTATAATGGCTCTCCAAAGGTCTCTACTGCCTAATCGCCAGAATGAAAGAGACTTTGAATACTTGATGAAGATTAAGGACCTTAAAATGAAAAGACTGTCCTGGCTTATCCAGGTGGGTCCAATCTAATCCCATAAGTACTAAAAAACAGAGAATTTTTCCTGGCTGCAGTCAGAAAGAGAGAAATGACCGCAGAGAAGGACAGAGAGATGCAACACTTTTGGATTTGAAGGCAGAAAGTGGGGAGGCACAGCCAAGGAATGTAGGCAGCCTCCAGAAGTTGGAAAATAAAAAGAAACAGATTATTCTACAGAGGCTCCAGAAAAAAAGAAAAACCCCACTCACAGCTTGATTTTGGGCAAGCGAGACCTGTTCTGGACTTCTGACCTACAGAATTGTAACAAAAGAATTTTCTTTTTTAATTCACCAAGTTTCTGGTAAATTATTGCAGCAACAATAGGTAACTAATACATAGGGATATGAAGATAAATAAGACATTGTATTATCTAAGTAGAAGAATAGTAGTATGTATTATGCCAGTATTCAAAATGAAAATGATGCTGCTGGTGATGATGATACTGATCATGACAGTGATGACAACTAACACAACATTTACTGGGTGGTCACTATTCTTTTTTTTTTTTTTTTTTTTGAGATGGAGTCTCGCTCTGTCGCCCAGGCTGGAGTGCAGTGGCCGGATCTCAGCTCACTGCAAGCTCCGGGGTGGTCACTATTCTTTAAGAATTTTTCCAAGTGTTTTCTGTAAATAATCCTAATAGCAATACTCTGAGGTAATTTCCTTGTAAGATGTTGTCTTTGTTCTACAGACAAAAATATTAGGGCATAAAAACACTGTATAACTTACCAAGGATAACAAATCCAGGGAGAGGTAGAACTGGACTTCAAAATCAGACACCTAACTTTTTGAGTAAGTATGTCTTAAAAGTAAAATTTGGCCAGAAGACAAAAGGTAATGTGAATTTCCATGCAGTTTGTGAACTCCTTTGAACAAAATCTTATTTCTTGGTAAAAATCTCTCTCTAATGCAATCAAATTAAAGTAGGGACTGGTTCAAAGAAACCCCAACTACTCTACTTGGTACAGTAAGGAGAGATGAATTAAATAGAGATGGCCATAATCCTTCCCTAATACAATAGAATCTCTAGCAATGGAAATGAGTAATTCATAATTTGATTAGCATACGTATTTAAAATTGCTAATTGTGGAGTTTTTTAATTGTGTGTTTAAAAAAAAAAACAATGAGATGATAGAGACTATATATCTACACACACACACATACACGTATATATCCTTGGAACTTAAAATGAGAGTCACTATTTGGGAATCACTGGCAGGTATATGACATTCAAAATTGCCAAAGTAGTTCAGATCCCTTAGAGAAAAAAGGATAGGAGAAAGGAAGGCTTGGAATAGAGCCCTAAGAAACATCACCATGTGGAGAGTAAAAGACTGGGAGTCTATGGAAGTTTGGAGTGTGGCTGAAAAACCTCGAGAGTGGGAGCGAGCAAGATGAGTAATTTAAGGAGAGAGTTGATAGCTCAGTTAAGGCCCGCTGAAATATTTAAATTTGTCAATAGACACAAACAAACAGAAGCGACTGGTTGCCTTGAGAACAGTCTAGATGTAATGGTTGAGATATCAACAAGAATACATGAAGACTGCAATTCAAATGGTTGGTACAGGAAATGGAAATAGCATGTGTAAATCAATCTTATGAGAAGGTTAGATTTGAAGGCAATGAATGAAGTAGAGTAGTTGTCGTGCAGAAATGTGGGGATCAGATGGGTTTTCATATTATTTAGATTTACTTTTGAAAAGGTAAGGGTTAAAGTATATTTCTAAGTACTGCAGAAATAAGAAGCTTATAGTGTGAATGAGAGAATCTGAATAAGAAAAATACTTGAGATGGTAAAAGGGAAGATATATTCGTGGACAGGTTGGTTTTTGATGGTAGAGGGAACTCTGTTCCCTTTAAGCTGTTGAAAAGAAATTATGAATAGCACGGATGCAGGATGGGTACATTTGTAGATACGAATAGAGAGGACTTGCTAAGTCAGACCCTGAAAGGAATGGAAATGGACGAAGATTTGAGAGGTGAAGGGACTGTCTGTGGCATTGAAGTGCAGTGCAGGAAGAAGTGACAGAATGGAGCTTCTGGCTGCAGCAATTAGAACAACCCATGAGAGAACACTGTCAAATAATGGTGTGAAGGAGTTCACAGATTTTTCCTTCTTCTCAAAATTATTACTACCACACAGTCACGCTGTTTGACATGCCACTTTATAGAAACTTGTTCTGTTGTGTTTAAAATGTCCTCTTTAAACTACAGGTATCTTGGAGGTTTCATACTAAAATTGCATCCAGTTATTCTAGACTTCTATAATCTAGTATAAATATACATCATTTTCTAAATGAGCTGAAATGATCAAACCGAATGAGAACATTGTGGTAGTGACTGAGAGGATGAAGTACTGTAAACAACAAGAAGCACCTCAGTGGGCTATTTCTGTAATCCTAAAATTACTTGTAAGAAGATGCAATGGCAAAACAGAACTATTTCCCACTCTGTCAAAACTTCAACAAGGAAGACAATAATTAGAAGGTAATTAGGTAGCATAATTGACAAGTTGAGATTCCATGATTTACGAGGCTAATGTAATAATGGTGGCATGCAGCTTTCTTTGATATTAGCAATCACTGAATATTTGGGTTCAGTAGTGCTTGATAATTAATAGCTTTTCTACCTTTTGTCAGTATTCCTATACACTATACATTTTATCAACCTATACTCTTTATAACTGGCATTAGAAAATGCCAAATAATACTCCAATTTAACAACCATAATTAATCTATTAGAACATCACCATTTGTTACCTTTGTGAAAATTATGAAAGGTGTTATGGGCTGGGTGCGGTGGCTCACGCCTGTAATCCCAGCACTTTGGGAGGCCGAGGCGGGCGGATCACAAGGTCAGGAGATCGAGACCACGGTGAAACCCCGTCTCTACTAAAAATACAAAAAATTAGCCGGGCGCGGTTGCGGGCGCCTGTAGTCCCAGATACTCGGGAGGCTGAGGCAGGAGAATGGCGTGAACCCGGGAGGCAGAGCTTGCGGTGAGCTGAGATCCAGCCACTGCCCTCCAGCCAGGGGGACAGAGCGAGACTCCGTCTCAAAAAAAAAAAAAAAGAAAAAAAAAAAGAAAGGTGTTATGGACTGAATGTTTGTGTCCCCCCAATTATATTTTGAAATTTTGACCTACAATATGATGGTATTAGGAGTTGAACTCTGCAGGAGGTAATTAAGTCATAAGGGTGGAGTACTCATCAATGGTATTAGTGACTTCATGAGAAGGGACATGAAAGCTTACTTACTCTGTATTCTTTACCTTAGAAGGATATGACTAGAAGACAGTCACCTGCAAACCAGGAAGAGAGCCGTCACCAAGAACCTGAATATGCTGGCACCCTGATCTTGAACTTTCAGCCTCCAGCACTGTTAGAAATCAATGTTGATGGTTTACTCTACCCAGTCTGTGGGATTTTTGTTACAGCAGCCCAAACTGATTAAGGTGAGGTAACAAGGTAAAACTGCTCCTGAACTTGTGCTTCTCTCTAACAAAAATAAAATCATTTGCTAACCCTAGGTCTAGATTTCCAGTCTGATGTCAATCAGTTCATTGATTTCCAGGCCATACTTTACTGCTTTCATTATTCTTGTAAGTGTTCTTAATGTTCAAGATGTGACAGAGAAGCTAGAAATCTAGCACCAAAATTTCTTTTTTTCCAAAAGAAAGTTTTATTGTTTTTCCTCACAATATTTTTTGAGACTGAGTCTTGCTCTGTGTATCCCAGCCTGGAGTACAGCAGTGGTGCGATCTCAGCTCACTGCAACCTCCACCTCCCAGGTTCACACGATTCTCCCTGCCTCAGCCTCCCAAGTAGCTGGGATTACAGGCACCTTCCACCACACCTGGCTAATTTTTGTATTTTTAGTAGAGACAGGGTTTCGCAATGTTCGTCAGGCTGGTCTCGAACTATTGGGCTCTAGTGATCTGCCTGCCTCAACTTCCCAAAGTGCTGGGATTATAGGTGTGAGCCACCACGCCGGCTTGCCCATGGTTTTAGAATTTGGCTTTGTGACGTTATCCCCAGATTTCTGTAAACATTGGGAGCCCATTAATATCGTTAAGAATCGTAATATTAGGCCGGGCGCGGTGGCTCAAGCCTGTAATCCCAGCACTTTGGGAGGCCGAGACGGGTGGATCACGAGGTCAGGAGATCGAGACCATCCTGGCTAACACAGTGAAACCCCATCTCTACTAAAAATACAAAAACTTAGCCGGGCGAGGTGGCAGGCGCCTGTAGTCCCAGCTACTCGGGAGGCTGAGGCAGGAGAATGGCGTGAACCCGGGAGGCGGAGCTTGCAGTGAGCTGAGATCCGGCCACTGTACTCCAGCCTGGGTGACAGAGCCAGACTCCGTCTCAAAAAAAAAAAAATAAAATAAAAAAATTAAAAAAAAAAAGAATCGTAATATTATGACAGGTTTTTACATGAAAAGAATCTTTAAAATTTAGAACATTTCCTTTATTTCACATTTAATTAAATAAGGCATTTGAAGGGTGTTTGAAGAAAGTCTAGTTCCTTAATATGGGGACAATTGTTCATATTTAGATTATTTAAAACAGTTTATAGATATGTCTGTTTTCTTCTCATAAAATTAGTACTTACTGGTTGGAGGTTAAACGAGGTGTAATTTCTTGAATCATCTTTGATTCCCTTCAATTAACTGATAGATGTAAAATTATGGCTCCAAGAACAATTAAATAAGGAACTGTAAGGAGTGGAGGAGGTTTTGATTTAAACAGAAGGTGACATGGAGCAACACAATTTATTGTTGAGAAACTGGAATGTTATTTTTATACAATGTAAAAAAAAATAGTTCTGGTGGTAGAGCTAGAGTATTTCATAATTACCTATTGTGCTAAGCCTTCTGCTTACCATTTAAAGTAAAATTCAGAATAAAAAAGAAAGCTCTCAACAATATTTTTGACAAAATATCCCACACCATTCTTGTTTGTTTGTTTGTTTGTTTGTTTGTTTGTTTTTTCTTTTTTCAGACGGAGTTTTGCTCTTGTTGCCCAGGCTGGAGTGTAATGGCGCGATCTCGGCTCACTGCAGCCTCTGCCTCCTGATTCAAGCATTGCTCTTGTCTCAGCCTCCTAAGTAGCTGCAATTACAAATGCGTGCCACCATGCCTGCCTAATTTTTTTTTTTTTTTTTTTTTTTTTTTTAGTAGAGACGGGAATTCATCATATTGGTCAGGCTGGTCTCGTACTTCAGGTGATCTGCCCACCTCGGCCTCCCAAAGTGCTGGGATTAGCAGGCGTGAGCCACTGCACCTGGCCTTTAATATCTCACACCATTCTATTCTCCTTCCTTGCAGGATGATACTAGGGAATTTAATACTTTTTCTGATTTTTACTATTCTGCATTATTTTATTTTAATTTGTAATAGTAATACTGCAACAGCAGTCTGAAAAAAAATGGATTGCGATCTGTTAGGCATTTTTGAGAACAAGAATAAAAAAATAGATATATCTCAAAAAGGCCACAGGGTTTGTGTGTGTGTACTGAGAGAAGGTTACATAAATAATATGCAACTCAATGCTACAGACCAAATTGTATCCCCCTGAAAAATTCGTATGCTGAAGCCTTAACCCCTAATGTGGTGATACTTGGAGATGAACCTCCAGAGGTAGGTAAGGTTTAGATGAGGTCAGGAGAGTGAGGCTCTCATGATAAGATTAGTGCCCCTATAAGAAGGAAAAACAGCTCTCTCTCTCTCTCCCTCTCTCTCTCTCCTGTCATGCAAGGACACAACAAGAAAGCAGACTTCTGCAAGTGAGGAAGAGAGCCCTCACCTGTATCCCACCATGGTGACACCCTGATCTCAGACTTTCAGCTTCCAGAATGCAGGAAAATAAAATTATATTGTGTAAGTGACTCAATCTGTGGTATTTTATTAAGGCAGCCAAGTGGATTAAGACAATGAGCGTATTTCTTTATTGCTCTTTGGGAGAATCTGGAGTAGGATGTAGCAAGATCTCAGAAGAGATAACTGTGATGAATCAGCGAAGGCTGGATTCAAGACCTAGGAGCTCCAAATATACACACACAAAAAAATGCATTCTTAATTATTGCATACAAGCAGCAGAGCTACTGAAACAGAAGGCACCTTGGACATTACTGTAATAACCAGCACGCACAAATGTCCAATAACTGGAGTGGCCTTCTGCAATGAATAAGAGCTTGGAACTTGGTGAAATCTGAGAAAATGGACCTAGACTTAATAGTGACTGTTGATGAATATGTTATCAATTCATCAGAATGTGAATTAAGGATCATACTTTAAAATTTTTGATTTTTTGGTACTCTTGAATTTCTGAATTAATATTCTTACCCTTCTAAATTAAATAAGATAGGTTGAAATTTTTTTTTATCAAAAATATTATCCACTGAGGTTATATTTTAAGACCATTGACATGGCAATAGTCAACATCATGCTTAATAATGAGGATATCTTTTGAGAAATGTATTGTTAGTCAATTCCACCATAGTGTGAGCATTATAGAGTGTACTTACACAAACCTGGATTGTGTAGCCTACTACACACCTAGGCTGTGTAGTAATCTTTTTTTTCCATGGCTACAAACTTTTAAATTGTTACTGTACTGAATATTGGGAAAAATTGTAACAGTTTGGTAAATACTTTTATATCTAAATATATCTGAACATAGAAAAGGTACAGTAAAAATGTGGTATAAAACATTCAAAAAGAATTAATTGCTATGGTTGGAATATTATCCCCTTTAAAATTCATGTTGAAACTCAATCCCTAATTGGTAGTATCGAGAGGTAAGGCCTTTAAGAAGTGTTTGGATAATAGGAATTCTGCCTTCCTGAATGGATTAATCCATTCATGAATTAACAGGTTAATGGGTTAATGAATTAGTATGTTATCATGGGAGTGGAACTGTTGGCTTTATAAAAAGAGAAAGAGAGATTTGTGCTAGCATGCTCAGCTTCCTCACTGTATGAGGCTCTGCACCACTTCCAGAGTCTGCAGAGTCCCCACAAGCAAGAAGATCCTCACCAGATGCGACCTCTCCACCTTAGACTTCTCAGCATTTGTAACTACAAGATATATATATATATATAATATATATATATATATATTATAAATTGACAAGGTTCATGTAATCTGTTCTAAGCAAAGGAAATGGACAAAAACACTAATCACCAGGGAAATGCAACCGAAACCACAATGAGATATTGCCTCACTATGGTTAGAATGGTTTTTATCAAAAAGAAAACAAACAAACAAATGCTGCTGAGAATGTGGAGAAAGAGAAATTCTTATACACTGTTGGTGAGAATGCAAATTGGTAAATCCATTATAAAAAACGGTATGAAGTTTCCTTAAAAAATTAAAACTACAACTACCACACCATATGATTCAGCAATCTCATTGTTGAGTATATATCCAAAGGAAATGAAATAAGTGTGTTGAAGAGATATCTGCACTCCCATCATTATTGTAGTGCTATTCACAATAGCCAAGATATGGAATCAAACTAAGTTTTCATCTACAGATAATTGGTAAAGATAAATGTGTGTATAAACAATGGAATGCTATTCAGCCTTAAAATAGAATGAAACCCTGTCATTTGACATAATATAGATGAACCCAGAAGACATAGTTAAAGGAAATAACCTAGGCACAGAAAAACAAATACTGCATGATCTCACTCATATGTGGAATCCAAAAGAGTTGATTTCATAGAAGTAGAAAGTAGAAGTAGCGGTTACCAGAGGCTGGAGAGAGTAGAGGAGAGGAAGACTGGGAGAGATGGCTCAAGGGTTTCAAAGTTACAATTAGAGAAGAAGGATAAATTCTGGTGTTCTGTTACACAGTACAGTCACTAGCAAATAATAATGCAGTGTATATTTCAAGATAGCTAGAAGAGAAAATTTTTAATTTCATCACCAAAAGGAAGAGATAAATATTTAAAGTAATGAATATGGTAATGTCCCTGATTTAATAATTATACAATGTATACATGCATTGGAACATTACACTATACTTCATATATTATATAACAAATTGTTATTTGTTAATTATTAATAAAACATTAATTTTTTCAAAGATAAATAATACACTGTATAGGACAACTATATTATAATCTTATGAAACCTCATATATATGTATATGCACATATGTATACAAATGTAGATATACTATGGGCAAAATTAAATGTAAGTCAGACATTTAATTTATAAATCAGACATTATAAAAAGAATAAAATAATTAAGAAATAAACTTTTTATAGTCATGATTCATACACATATTCATTGTTTTTGTGTGATATTTTTATTAAATGTAATAATGTCTTCAAAAACATAAATTTAGGTGAAAATTACCTTGGAAGAGAGTATCAATTTTAAAAAAAATGTTGAAATTTATCCATTAAAATAACAGTAAAATTACATTTTTCCATAAGCCTTAAAGTCAGTATAGAGAAGGTAAAATTTTTCAGAGCTACTGACTAAGCTGAATTTAATACTTTTGATTTAGTAGAACATATTCTTTCCTGAGAGCTTTCTCCCTTGTGTTTTATATGTATACATAGACACACATATAGTCACTAATTGTATCTACTCATTTATATGTATAGCTATATACTTATATTATCTTTTTTTTGGAAAATTTCCAAAATGCTTAATATGGCAGTATAATAATTATAACTAGATTTTCTTCAAAACATAGACATAAAGAAGGTTACATGCTTGTAGAAGTTCATAGAGTTAGGAATCATATCCTATTTATTTTAGCAGATATCTTCTTAATTAAATGCTTGACCCATGTGAAGTCATTTAACAGATCTGTTATGCATTATTCACATATGCAAAATAATCTATATATAATATATCTATATGATCTATATGATCTGAATACCATTTCCATCTTTAAAATTCCATCCATATATCTATACGATCTGAATACCATTTCCGACTTTAAAATTACATATTCCTAAATTGGAGGTGAAAATAGTCAAAATAGATGCCTCACAACTTTGTGCTAGCCATACAATCCATCACACATCCTATGCCAAGTAAGAGGTCTTCTGTCTTCAGCTGCTTTTATATTGAAATATAAATTCCTGAGTTCCTTCTTATAGTATCAATCTCTCCAAAATTCTGCAAAAAAATAAATAAATAAATAAATAAAACAAATATTCTTATGTATGCCAAGAAATATAAAAATAGTGAATGTAATATCTCATAAAACATTTATAAACAAACAAATGATAGCACACACAGTGCACACTTGGGAAAGGTGAATGCAATATAAACTTAAATAATGCATTCCTATAAAAAGTTTTAAGGGCTTAAGTTATGATCTTTCACGCTCATCTACTGCTACTGTGTATTCAGTGAAACAACTCAATAATGTTGCCAAATCTAATTTTCTAAAAGGCTTGAGGTTGTTTTTGATGCAACAATGATAGAAAGATTTGCTGGTGGGTATCTGAGTCCAGTGAGTCTTGTATTACAGCAATGAGGCAGCAGACATAATAAAAGACATTCTGGCCAAACAATTTTCTTTTATGTCTTTAATAGTGTTTTTAGTCAGGGTAAATATCATTCCAGGTCTTTTATTAATTTGCCAGTCTATATATTAAAATGTAGACCTCAATCTCAGCCAACCTTTGAAGTAATTGGGGTAAGCAGAATTGCATAAGCTAGGTGATTGAATAATGTTTTTAGAAAAGTGTTAGTTAGTTTTAAAAGGTATAATGGATACTATGAAGTAGAAATTTTATTTTAAATCTGAAATCATTAAAAGGTTGCCTAAGGCTATATATATATATATAATTATATATATAATTATATATATATATATCTCATTAAAATTATTAAAAGTTTGCCTAAGGAGATATATAGTTCCACAGTTTGAAAGAAAGGCTGGTACTAGTTAAATTGTCTTCACAAAAATCTATAAAAATAATTCTTTAAAGTGTAATAGTGGTAGAAAAGTTATGGGAACCTAGGATATCAAAAATTAGTTTCAAGATTAGCTGTCCCTTCAGGAACTTTTTAGGTCTAACAGGGAGCTTCCTTTCCATAATACTATGTATCCATATACTACTACTGAACATTACGCTGAAAAAAATTCCACCTGAGAAGGGGTTATATATTATATTAGATAAACAAATAGCAAGCATATTCATTCAAATACAAATTAATCTTCATGGATTTGAAGTAAACATGCAAAAAAAGACAATGCAACTCTGCTATAATTTATGTTCAAGATTCAATTTCAAAAGACTAACATAGTTTGTAATTTAATAGAAATTACTTGCAAATTATACACTTTTAATGAAAACTTTTTATTTCATTTTTAAAAACACAGTATCTGAAGAAAAAGCTTTTCCTCACTCATCAAAACAGGAAAATATAGGAATATTTATCAAAATGAGAAAAAATAAAGATACGCTCTATAGACACTGTGCAGTAGGTGAATCACAGGTAAAAAGAAAGAACAGATTTGATTATCACAGATGAAGCATCATAATTCATCAAAGATTTGTCAAGTGTGTGTTACATGTATTCGAGCTACATAGAGGGGATCGAGATCTAGGAAAAGAACATTCTAGGAAGAAGGGACAACAACTGCAGAGGTTCTCACATTTTTCCTTTAGGTACAGCCATCTGATTTATGTATAATTATATTTGTACAAACATACTTTAAAAAAATAAATCAATGTGTAAGCACTTACATTGTGAGGTGTCCTTAAAAATGGGTCAATTTATTCTGGAATCCTAAAATATTTTTCAGCAGTTTCTAAGACTAAGAACTCAAAAAGGTTACTAACTCTCCCTAAATTCAAAGGCCCTAACTTAGGTATGAGTTATATATACATATATTAATATGACTTTCATGGAACCATTGTACAAATTATAGTTGAAAATTATGTCATTTTATTAAAGATCATGTTTCATGTGCCAAGCAATTCACATATATTTTATATTATCTTGCATAATATCATATATAGTAATTAAATTCAATTATGCATCTACTTTTCTGGACCCCCTAATTTTATCATATACAATATTTTAGACAGCTTAACTCATATATATATGTATGTAAAATTAGAAGCTCCTTAAAAGCTCATTGCAAGAGAATTATCAATATTTTAGCTGTCTGGTGGTTTCCTGGAAGACCCCACTTACGAAGCTATTTGTGTTGGACTTAACTTAGAGCTCACCTGGTGTGAAAAGCCTTTTCCCCAGGGGTAGTTGTAAAAAAAAAAAATGTGTATACACACACACACACACACGCAAATTGTTAAATTTCACAGCTTAAGAGTGTGAATGGGAGTTGTAATAAACAACTGATTGAAAACCTTTAAAGGAAAATCTGGGTAATGAAATATTGTTAGGGATTCTCCACCTATTCCCGGATATCTAGAAGGAACACATGCATGCAGAGGACTTCATGCATGCCCAAGACTGTGCACATACTCAGGATGATTCAGGAAGGCCCTAATCTCTCTGTTCTAGTTAACCTTGAGAATATGCATAAACAGAAAGTGAAGTCTGAATAAGGATTGTCAGTTGTCAGGCTGAGTTTTGAAGGCATAACCCAACATTCATACAGAATTTGTTCACAAAGATTAGAATACTTATTTGTTCCTGGCAGCTAAGAAAGTCTTTGTCCAATCATTGCATGACCACTAAGTTAATTGAGCAGAGACTGTAGTAAACACACATGATAAAGAATACAGATCTTACAGAATTGTATCAGAAAAGTCACTAAGCCAAAAACAATGACAAACAGCAATAACAATAGCCTTGGGAATATGTTCATATCAAGAATCACAACTTTATATTATTTAAGGTGTATAATTTTCAACCAAAAATTATGAGATGTGCAGAAAGGGAGAGAGAGACAGAATGGAGTTCTCCTAATTGCAATCATAGTTTACCATTTGATTGCTGTTAGTTCCATGTGTTAGTGACAGTTTAGTATCTATTTAAATACATAAGAAAATAATGTCAATAATATGTAATAATGTTCAATAAACACACATAATCTTCCATTTGACTTTAAGTCAAAAGTGAAGGGAACATTATACTATTCTGTGTTTCCATAATTTAATAAAAACAAAATACATCAGGAAATGAGATCATAATAATTCATAACCATAAACTTTGAAACAACATCAAACATTATACATATTTTATGTTCACTCAACCAAGCTTGAGGGCTATTCATGCTCTTCCGGTAAACCACTGCTATATAAAATAACCGTATCAGCTCTCATATTGACACTGTATCATGAGTAGACATGTTTATTTTCTTTCACTAGTTTCTGCTTTAGTAATTTAAGTATTTTTCTTATGTTAATTCTTTTGTCATTCTGCCATGTCATTCATATGACATAAGTTTTCTTTAACTTTTAGAGTGAAATTTCTAGGGACCTTGACATTTTACATAAGCTGTGAAAAACATCTTGAGAAGGAAAAAGAAACTGACATGTGAAATCAAATGTATTTTTTCATAACTTTTGTAAAGATTTCTGGCCTGGCGTGGTGGCTCATGGCTGTAATACCAGCACTTTGGGGGCTGAGGCGGGCAGATCATGAGGTCAAGAGATCGAGACCATCCTGGCCAACATGTAGAAACCTTGTCTCTACTAAAAATACAAAAAATTAGCCGGGCATGGTGGCAGGCACCCGTAGTCCCAGTTACTTGAGTGGCTGAGGCAGGAAGGCAGGAGAATCACTTGAACCTGGGAGGTGGAGGTTGCAGTGAGCTGAGATCACACCACTGCACTCCAGCCTGGGTAACAAGAGCAAAACTCTTCCTCAAAAAAAACAAACAAAACAAGATTTCAATAGTTTATTCCTATTCCACAATAAAATAAATTATAATTTAGAACCAAACCCAATTCTGAATTTAATTAAGGATAATGCAACATGGTACAGCTTTAAATATATGTGCTTTGAGATAGTGGCGGGTCCACTCTACAATCTACGGTTTAAAAGGCATTGGGAAGTACAGACACTAGTCCTAGCTTACTCATTTAAACCATGAGGATACTAATATCTTCCAAAGTTGATCAGGCTTATTGTCACATCTGTAAATAAATTTGTGTAACTCCTAGTTGGTGATAATTAGTTTAACAAGAATATTTATGCAGTGATATATAGCTAATGTGGCAAATGACATTAAACACAATTAGTATGATTTTTTTATGTATTTATACTCATATATACAGAAAAGTTAACTTAATGCCCATTCTATTTGAAGAATATTTGCAGTAATTTTGTGACAGATGCTTAATAAAAACCTAATTAATAATTCAATACTAAATTAATTACTTGGTAGACTTTGAAAATTCCATGAGTCACCACTCATGGTTACTCACACATATACATTAAACATCGCCCCAAAGAGGAAAACAATTTCTTTCTCTCAAAATCTAGAAAATTTATATGTTCTTAATATTATAAACTAGGTGAATAATTTTGAGTGAGCATTCACTTTGTATCTGATATGCCTTTGTTTCTTTAAAACCCTAAGTTGTTATTGATTATAGTCACTCTGTTGTGCTATCAAATACTATGTCCTATAATCGGATTGTAAGAAGGTATAAATGCCATTTTACATGATGTGATTATTGCCTATTTCACACCTGTATCAAAACATCCCTTATACATCATAAATATATAAACCTAATATGTACTCACAAAAAGTATTAAAAAAAAAAAAACCCTAAGTTGTATTAAGTCTGAAGCCCTACGAAGTGCCTGACTGATATAACTTAGTTCTAAGTTGGCTTTCCTATACAGTAGCTCATATTTTTTTTAGCAAAATAATATTTTGACCACTTTTATCTTCTCAGTGTCTGATACTGTAGCATATGTTTAATAAAATACTGTTGAATAAAGTTCATCCACTAGCATTATGGTCTTATTCAAGTTATACTTAAATATTAGGGAATTTTGATTAATCTTATGAATGAATTCAGTACTCTACGAAGAAATGACTGAACTGTAAACCAACATTTCCTTTTAGTACTGATAATATGTTTAATTTCTATAACTTGAGTAAAAATGTTCACTCCCAAATTTTAGTATCAAATGCTCGTATCCCTAAAGTTATCATTTTCATAGGTCTGCAGCTAACTTTTTAAAAAATGAAATGCACATTCATTTTTGGGGGGGGATAACACATTTTTTTAAAATGACATCCTGAGGATATCAGCACAAAAAATGTGTTTCTATACCCTGAAAAAAAGTTGATTAGAGAAATAGAATAGATCAATTCAGTTACATAAAGTCAATTGAGTTATATAAAAAGTATTCCAAACCTAATAGTCTCTTTGTCTAATGTATTTCTTCACAGCAAGCCTCATTTCCTTTAACTATACTAACTCCCAGAATTACAATCCCATCTTTATAAATAAGAAAGAGATTATTTCCTTTTTTTAACTGTTGCATTAGGTGACTTTACTGTTTATTTGACTAAAACCTCAACACCTTTACCTTTCCTGATTAGTGTTACATATTCCATACCTAGGTTTACCGTGTCCTTTCCATTAAAATCATGCTGTTTTACGTACACTTCATTGATATATTGATCATATGTTTACCTTCTTAATGTCTTAATGTCTAACACAACATACATGAACTTCTGTGAATTTTCCTCTACATGCTTCTCTACTACCATCCTTTTCCTGTGGTACAGAAATAGAACTCTTAAAAGAGGCTCAAACTCCCATTATCCATTCCCATGTCCCTTGTTCATGTCCCTTTATCTGTTCCTCATGTTCCAATATGCCATAGTTTCCCATTTTCAAGACTCAGCTGTAGAAAGTGTTTTCTGATCTTCACAGAAAAAATTAGACTTTTTATTCCCTCGAACCCACATGATATGATAGCACCATAGACATTATAATATGTTTTACTAATTTATTTTCCTCTTCTAGATCATGGAGATTTAGAAGATGGTACTGTGTCATGTAAATAATTGCCTTCCTAGCACCTGACATTAATAGACATTTGGTAAATATTTATACTTTGATGAATAAATAAACTAATTCAACCAGAAAGCAATTCGATATCCTAATTTATTCTAAAATATGTACTTATTTTCTTATCTATTGCTTATATTGTTACACATATCTTGTAAGGTATAATCCATGTGCCCCAATAGAGTGGAAGGTATTGAAAATAAATAACAGGAAAGGTCACCAGTTCAGCTCTGAAGTGTTAATCATTTACACAAGCATGGAAAAATAGAAAATCTTTATTGTTATTATAATAACTATGCAATCTGCATTCCAAAAATCTTCTCAGTACATTAACTCTAAGGTTAAAAGAATAAACCAACACTGGCAGAATTTATATCAAAGTGAGATTGTGAAACTATATTTTTAAGATAAGTTCTTTTGACTCACTAATGTTGTTAGTTAAAAGATCTTTTTTTCCTCTGATCATTTCATACAGATTCTCAATTTTCAGATGTCCATGTGTGCAGTTTTCAGTCTTCTTGGGAAGTAACAAATGGAAGTAACTTGGTTCTGCATAATAAAACAGTTGCAGAGATTCAACTGACGACCACTGCCCTCACCACAAAAGTGAAGAAATATTCACATTCTGAGTCTAGTGCATAATTCTGAGTAGCACTGAGAGGCAAATAGTGCTATAATGAGGGGTTAATATGTTCAGTCTGTCTTCAAATTGCCTCTTTTGAAGAATCATTTGTTTTCTACTTGTCCAACTGAAATAAACTAATTTCTAGAAATCCTGATATTTCACACATATAGATAAGTGCTGACATTTCAGTTTCAGGATGCATCAATACATTTACCTTGAAGGCCACAGAAGATATCAAAATAAGATGCTGTAATAAATACTTAAATTTGACAGACTGTTGCCCTCTGGACCTGTGAATACTATTTCAGGTCTCTGCAATGATTGCACATTACTAGACAAATATTTACATAAACTCTATTGGGTCCATTTTATTATCTATGTCTTTTCATTTTCTGTTTTACTCATAACCTAAAGAACATCATACATTTAAAAAATCTTTTTGTATAGCATTTTAGATATTAGATGAAATATCCTTTTTCCACAAGTCTTGTGACTATCTGCCCTCTTATTAAATTGTTGGCTCACTCTTTCCTGAAAAAATAAAAGTTGTTTCAAACTACTGCAGCAACTTTTTATGTTCTGAAGTGTTTTAATTCCAGGGGGAAGAGCAATATCCAGAAGTATAAGAGAAACTCTTACAAACTATGGACCAAGAAAGCTCTGCAGTGTACCTGGACAGAGGAACAAAGTGACTCCTCTCTATTCTTCACTCCCCAGTGTATGTGCCCTATATAGTCACAGAGGGACCTAGTAGTGAAAAGACACATTGTCTCTGCTTGAAGTTTATACTGGTGACCAATCACTGGGATACTAAAAATTTGTGAAGTTATTTATCTATTTTAGACAAATTCTCTGTTTCTGTTATAGCTAGTTTTCCCATTTTCCCAGAAGATTCTATATTATTTCTCAGTCATTTGTGACGTTATTCTCTACAGATGTATGCAGACTGTTCATCACACCTGAAGATACTTCTCACATGTGGCATTTGTGTAGGTACAATTTAAGATCATATTCCCATGTGCCTCAGCAACAGAATCATAGGATTCAATCTCTAGATCAATTTCCTACAATTTCTGTAGGATATACAGCTACATATGAGACAACACCATGTAAATCAATCAATCAGAACCAAAAGACATAGTTGTTGAAGACTCTAGTAATCTTCTATTTTGAAAGATATTCAGGGAATCTATAATAATGGTTTACTATGCTGATTAATTTATAACCCTTCTCGATTTTCTCCAAACAAATCTTAAATCGAAAATATCAAGGTGTAGTACTAAATCAACCTAAGACAGTATAATGCTGATCTCACACAGACATAAATAATGTGAAATCGAATGCAAATAATCTTTGCTTTCATTTGTTTTAATCTATCATGTTATGCACAAAAATATATATAAAGGAGTTACTGTGAGCTAGTCATTGTATGATTACTAGTAATACCTTAGTTAAGAAAGCAAGAAGTTATGCAGATTAAATTCTAAGTGGGGAGACATAAAACAGATAAACAGAAACAATAAATATACAAATAACATAGCAGTGAGATGATAAATTTGGGAGTATAGAATCAAGCTTAATAAAGCAAAAACGAATTCTTGGTTGGGTATAGAATGATAATATTACATTCCGTTCAAAACTGTAAAGAAATAAAGGGACCTGACTCTTCCCTGAGTCCGATTTCTTAGGGAAAATCATTCCAAGCAGAGAGGACAGCTAGTGCAAAGGCCCTGGGGTAGAAGAAACAAGACTAATGCTTTCATAAAAGAGTCAGGAAGGCCTTGTTGCTGGAGTAGAGGAAAAAGTTGCAGGCCAGACCATGTGGATCCTTGAAGACCACTGCAAGGACTCTGCCTTTTACTCTGAGTAACAGAGGGACCATTGGTAGGGTTTGGAACAGAAAGATTATATTATTTGTCTTAGTTTTAAAGTAGATTTTTGTGTCCCTATGGTGAAAATAGAGGGTAAAGGGATAACAGTTTTCTGGCACTGGCAGTAATGCAGGTACTCAATGGTGTTTATTTCCACAGTGATGGTAGAAATTGGAAAAAAAAAAAACTACAATTCTAGATATATTGATAGTCAGAGCCAACTTCCTACATGGATTACATTTTAAAACTTAATATATCAGGAAATATATTGGTGCTAAAGGTATTTTTAAAAATACAATACATTGCTAGAGTTTGGAAGTTAAATTGCACAGAAAGATAGTGATGCTATACTCTCTCATATTCCCTCTGTTGGAAACTACATTTGCAAAATCTTTAATGTCTTATTTTCTCACCATTTAGACCTCTACTATGATATTATCTCTTCAGCACAACTTTCCTAATGACTTTATTTTGAGTAGCATTCTCTATCATTCCTTTTGCCTCTTAATTTGCTTTTCCCTTTCTTGGTCTGCATTACTATTTAACATTATATTTCTATTTCCTTATTTTAATTTTTATTTATCCATTAGCATAGTGTGATGTTTATGATAACAGGGTGTTTTTTTAATTTTTTTTTTCCTTTTGCTATCAGATCGTCAGTGTTTAAAACAGTGTCTGTCATATACAAATTTATTTCAAAACTTCTGAATCAAACTATTTTTTTCTTGGTATCTTATTTCACATATGCATTTTTGCTATTACACAAAAAACTACACTTTGTTTTTAAGCAGTACTAACACTATAAATAAAATGATCACATATAATAAACTGCTATATTCATACTTTATGAATATTGTCTGAGTTTTGAATTTGCTGCCCTATTCCAAGGCACTCAACAGTAGCTAGCTAAACGATAAAAATAGAAAAAAGTAGAAAAAGTAGAAAAAAAGTAGAAAAAAGTAGAAAAAAGGTGTATTCTGCAAATACACCTGCAGAAGAGGGGCCTGACTGTTAGAAGGAAAACTAACAAATAGAAAGTAATTACATCAACATGCATAAAAAGGACGCCCATGCAAAGATCCCACGCAAAGGTCATCGGCATCAAAGATCAAAGGTAGGTAAATCCATAAAGATGAGAAAAAACAGCATAAAAATACTGAAAATTCCGGAAAAAAAAAATCAGAATGCCTCTTTTCCTACAAAGGATCACAACTCCTCTCTAGCAAGGGAACAAAGCTGGACGGAGACTGAGCTTGATGAACTGACAAAAGTAGGCTTCAGAAGGTGGGTAATAACAAACTCCTCTGAGCTAAAGGAGCATGTTCTAACCCAATGCAAGGAAGCTAGGAATCTTGATAAAAGGTTACAGGAACTGTTAACCTGGATAACCCATTTAGAGAAGAGCATAAATGACCTGATGGAACTGAAAAACACAGCAGGAGAACTTCGTGAAGCATACACAAGTATCAATAGCTGCATGGATCAAGAGGAAGAAAGGAGATCAGAGCTGAAGATCAACTTAATGAAATATAGTGTGAAGACATGATTAGAGCAAAAAGAATGAAAAGAAATGAACAAAGCCTCCAAGAAATATGGTACTATGTGAAAAGACCAAACCTATGATTGATTGGGGTACCTGAAAGTGATGGGGAGAATGGAACCAAGTTGGAGAACACAATTCAGGATGTTATCCAGGAGAACTTCCCCAACCTAGCAAGATAGCCAGCATTCAATTCAGGAAATACAGAGAACACTGCTAAGATACTCCTCAAGAAGAGCAAACCCAAGACATATAATCGTCAGATTCAACAAAGTTGAAGCGAAGGAAAAAATGTTAAAGGCAGCCAGAAAGAAAGGTCAGGTTACTTATAAAGGGAAGTCCATTAGACTAACAATGGATCTCTCTCTGGAAACCTTACAAGCCAGAAGAGAGTGGGGGCCAATATTTAACATTCTTAAAGAAAAGAATTTTCAACACAGAATTTTATATCCAGCCAAACTAAGCTTCACAAGTGAAGGACAAGTGAAATCCTTTACAGGCAAGCAAATGCTGAGGGATTTTTATAGCCACCAGGCCTGACTTACAGGAGCTCCTAAGGGAAGCGCTAAATATTGAAAGGAAAAACCAGTACCAGCCACTGCAAAAACATGCCAAATATAAAGAGCAACCACACTGTGAAGAAACTGCATTGACTAATGGGCAGAATAACCAGCTAGCATCATGATGACAGGATAAAATTCACACATAACAATATTAACCTTAAGCATAAATGAGCTAAATTCTCCAATTAAAACACACAGACTGTCAAATTAGATAAAGGGTCAAGACCCATCAGTATG
Organism: Theropithecus gelada; assembly: GCF_003255815.1. NCBI lineage: Eukaryota > Metazoa > Chordata > Mammalia > Primates > Cercopithecidae > Theropithecus > Theropithecus gelada. The sequence goes on from NC_037672.1 coordinate 33,886,493, forward strand.
CTGTATTAGAGAGACCAATTTCACACACAAAGACATAGGCTCAAAATAAAGGGATGGAGGAATATTTACCAAGCAAATGGAAAGTAAAAGAAAAAGCAGGGCTGCAATCCTAGTCTCTGATAAAACAGACTTTAAATCAACAAACATCAAAACAGACAAAGAAGGACATTGCATAATGGTAGAAGGGGTCACTGCAACAAGAAGTGCTAACTATCCTAAATATATATGCATCCAATACAGGAGCACCCAGATTCTTGGAGACCTACAAAGAGACTTAGACTCCCACACAAAAACAATGGGAAACTTTAACACCCCACTGTCAATATTAGATAGCTCAATGAGACAGAAAATTAATAAGGATATTCAGGACTTGAACTCATCTCTGGACCAAGGGGACCTAATAGACATCTCAGAACTCTCCACCCCAAATCAACAGAATATACATCCTTCTCAGCACCACATTGCACTTATTCTAAAACTGACCATGTAATTGAAAGTAAAGCACTCCTCAGCAAATGCAAAAGCATAGGAATCATAACAATCTCCCAGACCACAGTGCAATCAAATTAGAACTCAGGATTAATAAACTCACTCAAAACTGCACAACTACATGGAAACTGAACAACCTGCTCCTAAATGAATACTGGGTAAACAAATAAATTAAAGCAAAAATAAATAAATTATTTGAAACCAATGAGAACAAACACACAATGTACCAGAATCTCTGGGACACAGCCAAAGCAGTGTTTGAGGGAAATTTAGAGCACTAAATTCCCACAGGAGAAAGTGAAAAAGATCTAAAATTGACACCCTATCATCACTGTTCAAAGAACTACAGAACCAAGAGCAAGCAAATTCCAAAGCTAGCAGAAGACAAGAAATAACTAAGATCAGAGCAGAACTGAAGGAGATAGAGACACAAAAAAACCCTTCAAAAAAACAATGAATCCAGGAGGTAGTTTTTTGAAAAGATTAACAAGATAGATAAACCACTTGCCAGGCTAATAAAGAAGAAAAGAGAGAAGAATCAAATAGACACAATAGAAAATGATAAAGGGGCTATCACCACTGATCCCACAGAAATACAAACTACCATCAGATAATACTATAAACACCTGTGTGCAAGTAAACTAGAAAGTCTAGAAGAAATAGATAAATTCTCAGACACATACACACTCCCAAGACTAACCAGGAAAAAGTTGAATCCCTGAATAGACCAATAACAAGTTCTGAAATTGAGGTAGTAGTTAAGAGCCTACCAACCAAAAAAGCTCAGGACCAGATGGATTCAAAGTGAAATTCTACCAGAGATACAAAAAGGAGCTGTTACCATTCCTTCTGAAACTATTCCAAACAATAGAAAAAGAGAGACTCCTCCCTAACTCATTTTATGAGACTAGCATCATCCTGATACCAAAACCTGGCAGAAACACAACAACAACAAAAATTTCAGGCCTACATCCATGATGAACATTGATGTGAAAATCGTCAATGAAATACTGGCAAACTGAATCCAGCAGCACATCAAAAAGCTTATCCACCACAATCAAGTCAGCTTCATCTCTGTGATGCCAGGCTGGTTAAACACACAAAAAACCAATAAATGTAATCCATCACATAAACAGAACCAATGACAAAAAACATATGATTATCTCAATAGATGCAGAAAAGTCCTTGGATAAAATTCAGCACCCTTTCATGCTAAAAACTCTCAATAAACTAGGTACTGATGGAACATATCTGAAAATAATAAGAGCTCTTTATGACAAACCACAGCCAATATCCTACTGAATGGGCAAAAGCTGGAAGCATCCCCTTTGAAAACCAGCACAAAACAAGGATGCCCTCTCTCAGCACTTTTATTCCACATAATATTGGAAGTTGTGTCCAGGGCAATCAGGCAAGAGAAAGAAATAAAGGGTATTCAAATAGGAACAGAGGAAGTCAGATAGTTTCTGTTTTCAGATGACATGATTGTATATCTACAAAACCTCACTGTCTCAGCCCCAAAACTCCTTAAGGTGATAAGCAACTTCAGCAAAGTCTCAGGATACAAAATCAATGTGCAAAAATCACAAGCATTCTATACACTAATAATAGACAGAGAGCCAAATCATGAGTGAACTCCCATGTACAATTGCTGTAAAGAGAATAAAGAGAATTCCTATTTTTAAGAATACACAGTAACAAGAGATGTGAAGAACCTCTTCAGGGAGAACTACAAGAAAATAAGAGAGGACACAAGCAAATGGAAAAACATTCCATGCTCATAGATAAGCGGAATCAATATCGTGAAAATGGTCATACTGCCCAAAGTAATTTATAGATTCAATGTTATTCCCATCAAATTACCATTGACATTCTTCACAGAATTAGAAAAAAACTACTTTAAATTTCATACGGAACCAAAAAAGAGTCTATATGGCCAATACCGTCGTAAACAAAAAGAGCAAAGCTGGAGGCATCACACTACCTGACTTCAAACTATATTACAGGGCTACAGTAACCAAAACAGCATGATACTGGTACCAATACAGATATATAGACCAATGGAACAAAACGGAGTCCTCAGAAATAAGGCCACACATCTACGACCATCTGATCTTTGACAAACCTGACAAAAACAAGTAATGGGGAAAGGGTTCCCTATTTAATAAGTGGTGTTGGGAAAACTGGCTAGCCATATGCAGAAAACTGAAACTGAACCCCTTCCTTACACCTTATACAAAAATTAACTCAAGATAGATTAAAGACAAATTTAAGGTCGGGCGCGGTGGCTCAAGCCTGTAATCCCAGCACTTTGGGAGGCCGAGACGGGCGGATCACGAGGTCAGGAGATCGAGATCATCTTGGCTAACATGGTGAAACCCCGTCTCTACTAAAAAAATACAAAAAACTAGCCGGTCGAGGTGGCAGGCGCCTGTAGTCCCAGCTACTCGGGAGGCTGAGGCAGGAGAACGGGCGTGAACCTGGGAGGCAGAGCTTGCAGTGAGCTGAGATCTGGCCACTGCACTCCAGCCTGGGCGACAGAGCGAGACTCCGTCTCAAAAAAAAAAAAAAAAAAAAAAAGTAAGACCCAAAACCATAAAAACCTTAGAAGAAAACCTAGGCAATACCATTCAGGACACAGGCATGGGCAAAGATTTCATGACTAAAATACCAAAACAATGGTAACAAAAGCCAAATTGACAAATGGGATCTAATTAAGCCAAAGGGCTTCTGCACAACAAAAGAAACTATCATCACAGTGAAGAGGCAACCTACAGAGGGAGACAATTTTTGCAATCTATCCATTTGACAAAGGTCTAATATCCAGAATCTACAAGGAACTTAAACAAATTTACAAGAAAAAAGCAAACAACTCCATCAAAAAGTGGGTAAAGGATATAAACAGACACTTCTCAAAAGAAGGCATTTGTGTGGTCAACAAACACATGAAAAAAAACTCATCATTGGAGAAATGCAAATTAAAATCACAGTGAGATACCATCTCACGCCAGTTAGAATGACGATCATTAAAAAGTCAGGAAACAACAGATGCTAGAGAGGATGTGGAGAAATCGGAATGCTTTTACACTGTTGGTGGGAGTGTAAATTAGTTCAACCATTGTGGAAGACAGTGTGGTGATTCCTCAAGTATCTAGAACCAGAAATATCATTCTACCCAGCAATCCCTTTACTGGGTATTTACCCAAAGGACTATAAATTATTCTAGTATAAAGATACATGCACATGTATGTAAACTGCAGCACTATTTACAATAGCAAAGACTTGGAACTAACCCAAATGCCCATCAATGATAGACTGAATAAAGAAAATGTGTCACAGACACACCATGGAATTCTATGCAGCCACAAAAAAGAGCAAGTTTCTATCCTTTGCAGGGACATGGATGAAGCTGGAAACCATCACTCTCAGCAAACTAACACAGGAATAGAAAACCAAACACCGCATATTCTCACTCATAAGTGGGAGTTGAACAATGAGAACACATGGACACAGGGAGGGGAACATCACACACCAGAACCTGTCGTGGGGTGGGAGGCAAGAGGAGGGATAGGATTAGGAGAAATACCTAATGCATACGGGGTTTAAAATCTAGATGACGGTTTGTTGGGTGCAGCAAACCACCATGGCATATGTCTATGCAGCAACCCTGCACGTTCTGCACATGTATCCCAGAACTTAAGGCACAATAACAATAAAAAAAGGAAAAAAGTGACCTGAATATCTTTCTTAAAAAGTTAACTTTATAAGTAATCATGAGATGTTATTAGTGATTTTTTTTAAAGTTCTGCAAACACCATGCTATGGCCTGGATTATTCTTGTGCTATCTGAAATGATGCACAGCACTTTCTAGTGAAATCATTTTATTAACACCCAAATAATAGAATTTATCAGTTCAAACTTTACAATGACAGGTATCTACTATTAGGTTGGTGCAGTAGTAATCACAGTTTTTGCCATTACTTTTAATTATGAAAAATATTTTAAAAGGCCTGAGAGAAAAGACACCTAACAACAACATATGCTGTAAACCGTGATGTGACATAAAAGTCACAAAAAGCTTTTAAATATTTTTATTGAAGTAGAGTTTATGTAGTATGAAATACACAAGCTTCCCTTTTGCAGTTTGTTTAGTTTTGGTGAATGCATACATCTTTGTTATTTACACCACTATTCTATCACTATAGAGTCAAATATTAGTCATTTCCTGATTCCTTTTTTTTTTCTTTTTTTTTGGCCAAAGTCAGATCATAGATAAATCAGAAACAAATCCTCTGTAAAATGTATTAACTCTCAATTCCTCTGCGTTTGTCAGAGAGCAGGCATCTCCAACTCCCAGGGTGTGGACAGATACCTAAGCATCCATGGCCTCTCAGGAGCTAGGCCATGCAGCAGGATGTGAGCTGCAGGTGAGCCAACATCACAGCTTGAGATCCGCCTCTTGTCAGATCAACTACTGCATTAGATTTCGGTAAGAGTGCACACCCTATTGTGAACTGCACATGTGAGGAATTTAGGCCATGTACTCCTTATGAGAATCTAAAGCCTGATGATCTGAACTGAAAGAGTTTCATCCTAAAACCATCCTTTTCTCCCCACATCTGCGGAAAAATTGTCTTCCACAAAACCAGTTGTTGATGCCAAAACGATTAGGGACTAAGGTAGAGTCTTGGTGTACACTGTTGAACATCTAGTGGTTGTTCATGTGGAAGGCTGCGAATATTCAATAGATAATAGCTTTTGGTATGAAGAGTGAATGACATATAATATTAGAAAGCTAGAGTTCTGTTGAAAGATTTCATTTGTACATAGAAAATTTTAGTACTGAAGTTTTCTTTTAATGCTAATAATTTCCCCATTATTCAATTCTACATTAGCACATCTTCTGCCTCAGTTTCTTCACTCAAACATTTGTGTATAGGCCAGTTTAAACTGTTGTGGACTGTAGGGATATGAAACTGCAATAGAAATTATATATGTAATTTAAATTGATGAAGCTCTGGAAGAATGCGAGCCCTCATCCTTTATTTGATAGAGGCCTCCTATAACTCCCAGGTCCTTCACAGCACTTTTGAAATAACAGCATGGAATCACACATTTACATAAATAAAGCTAGCCAAGAGAAAAAATAACAAAACAAGGAAAATATGGGAAAATGCTTGACAAATAAATGAAAACTTGGGAATTTTGCTGAGCTAGTAGTTTTTTTTTTTTTTTTTATGCTTTTGCTTTTTTATTGCATCTATGAATATAATAAATTTTACAGCCGGGTATCGCAGCTCATGCCTGTAATCCCAACACTTTGGGAGGCCAAAGCGGGCGGATCACGAGGTCAGGAGATCAAAACCATCCTGGCTAACATGGTGAATCCCCGTTTCTACTAAAAATACAAAAATTATCCGGGCCTGGTAGTGGGCACCTGTAGTCCCAACTACTCGGGAGGCTGAGGCAGGAGAATGGCGTGAACCAGAGAGGTGGAGCTTGCAGCGAACCGAGAGTGTGCCACTGCAGTCCAGCCTGGGCGCCAGAGTGAGACTCCATCTAAAAATAAATAAATAAATAAATAAATAAATAAATAAATAATAAAAATAACATAAAATAAATAAATTAATTAATTAATTTTGCTATTAGCAATTTCAAATTAAGTACTTCTAAAGAAAATTAGAAAAATGAAAAAATCACTTCCTCATGTATTCAAAGAAATGTGAGAAAATAATTAGGTTTTAACTAAAAAATAGCCAACTTAAAGCAAAATAAAATATTTCCAGATGTTTACACTATGGAATATTTTAAAAAAAAATCAGAAGGAACATTAGAGAAAGAATCTCATGGCCAAAACAGTTAAGAGAAAGAAAATATAAAAATTAAAGTAATACATAGAAAGCTGAAAAAATAAATTTAAGGCCTATATGCTCTTCAAGGTCTCATTCTCAGCTTTCTGCAAGATATCTCTGCTTGAATATCCTGCTGACACTTAAAACTTAACATGTCTATAACCAAGTTCATTATTTGCTGTAACTTCTCTATATTTCCATCATTGTCAATATTGCCATTATACTCTTAGCTCAGCAGGCTATTAAATATACAGTCATCTTTGATTTCTTCTTGTCCTTAGTCAGCCATATCTCATCTATCAAAAATGTTCTTCCAAAGCATTTTTTAAATGTGGTACCTACTTTTAGTTACTACAATCAGAACAGTTTCACATGTCACAGTCACTCTTCTAGAACAACCACTATAAAATGCCTCTTCTGTCAAATTACATCTTCTTTTATTTGTCCAAATAATAAAGCAAAAGTCATTTTAATTAAATACATCTGGAGTCCAAATGCAGCCTCAATTTATGCCTTAAAAAATTGAAACCATATTTAATCTAAGTCAATTAAAAATATATACAAATTCCCCAGGTCTCACTTCTCTTCTCCTTCTTTTTTTCCTGCATAATTCTATGCACTCCTAACCATTCAGCTGACTACCTCAATGTAATGACATCAATATCTATTTCTGCTTTTCATATCCTGAATTATCTGAATTCTACCCTCACAGGTAAAAGCTAACATGTGACCTTAGTTTGCAATAACATCTTTCTAAATTCTTTATACTTAATACTCAATTTTATGAATTAGATATTAAAATTATTATCTCTAATAAAAAATTTGAAATTAAGGCCTATATTGATTAAACTGATGAATGATGGAGCCTGGAAATGGATTCAGGTGGGCTGTTTCAAAAACTCACTTGTTTTTAATAACTGTGGTCTTCTACCTCTCCTTTATTCAAATTAACAAAGGTTTAGCTTCCTACTGATCATCTCCATCTGATTATTCTATACTATCTTCCAAATTATTTGTCCTGAACAAATCTACTATTTTCACAGGCACGTTGTTCCAAACTCTCTCTCCTATAAGAAACGTGGCACAGGAACCAAATGCTTCTGGCTCATTCTAAAGCTAAAACTGAAACTGAACAGCTAAAACTAAAACTGAGCAGTTCTCTGAGTTAGGTAAGTTACTCAACATCTCTAAGCCTCTAATTCCTCAGTACTCCTTTGCATTAGGAAAGTCACTAGAATAAATGTCTTCCAACAGGTTATATAATAAACTAAAACTAACAAAGAAAAGAAACAAAAACAAAAACACTCTTAGTTTTATTGTTCTCAATGTATTTTTTCTACTCTTTTCTATCCCTATCTTCCTCTCTTCCTCCCTTTCTCTATGTCTTTTCCTTTCTTTCTTCCTTCTTTTCGTCCTTCCTTTTCTCCTTTCTCCCTCTCTCCCTCCTTCTGTTCCTTACTTCCTTTATTTTTCTTTCATACTTTGTATTCTGTTTCAATCCGCAGGTTATGAATAGATTTATAATTCAAGTCTTAGCTAAACTGCCACTTCTGCAAACATGTCATCTCCATCCTTCCAGTTTAGAATAAAAAAAAAGTTTCTCAACCTTAACATTATTGACATTTAAAAAATAACAGCTTTATCAATATGTAAACTATATACTAAAAAATTCCCCATTTAAATATATCCAATGAGAGGATTACTTTTAGTGTTTTCACTCATCTGACTTGACATACTTTACATCACCACAAAAGAAATACTATACCCATTAGCGGTTACTCCACATCCTGCTCTGTCCATAACCCTTGGTAAATACTAATATAGTTTCTTTTGCTATATAATTGCCTATTCTGAATATTTTATATAAATGAAATTACAATTTTGTGGTCCTTTCATCTTGGTTTTCTACATCCATTCATTTTATAACATGTATCAGTATTTAATTACACTTTATGACCAAATGACATTCCATTTATGAATATATCACAATTTGTTCATCCATTCATGATAGATATCTGTGTTATTTCCAATTTTGTCTACTGTGAATAATGTTAGTATGGACTCTTATATACAAGGTTTAACATATAAACTTGTTCATCTTTGGTATATGACTAAATTTTGGGGTCATATGGTAATTCTGGTTTTAAAATGCTTTCCCATGATGTATGAAGGTTTCAATCTCTCCACATTCTCATCAACAGTGGTTATTGTCTGCCTTTTTAATTTTGCCAAACTAATGTATATTAGTCTGTTCTCACATTGCTATAAAGAAATAATGGAGACTAGGTAATTTATAAAGAAATGGATTTTAATTGGCTCATGGTTCTGCAGGTTTTACAGGAAGCATCATGGCTTCTGTTTCAGGGGAAGCCTCAGGAAGCTTACAATCGTGGCGGAAGGCAAAGGGTGAGCCAGCACTTCACATGGCTGGAGCAGGAGGAAGAGAGAGAGAACATGGAGATGCTACACACTTTTAAATGACCAGATCTCATGAGAACTTTATCATGATACAGTAACAAGGATGGTGTTAAACTATTGATGAGAATCCCACCCCCATGATCAAATTGCCTTCCAGTAGTCCCCATCTTCAATACTGGGGACTACAAATGAACATGAAATTTGAGTGGAAACCATATCATTCTGTCCCTGTTCCATTTCTCATGTCCTTCTCACACTGCAAAATACAGTCATGCCTTCCCAGCAGTCCTCCAAAGCCTTATCTCATTCTAACATTAATTCAAAAAGTCCAGAGTCCAAAGTCTGATCTGAGAAAAGGCAAGCCCCTTCCAACTCTGAGCCTGTAAAATAAAAATAAAAAAACAAAAGACAAGTTAGTTACTTCCAAGATACAATGGGAGTACAGGCATTGGGTAAATACTCTCATTGCAAAAGTGAGAAAAGAGACTATATAGAAAGAAAGGGGCTACTTAGGCCTCAGGCAAGTCTGAAACATAGAAGGGCAGTTATTAAATCTTAAAGCTCCCAAATAATCGCTTTTGACTTCATATCTCACATCCAGGGCTCACTGGGGTGAAGTGTGGGCTCCCAAGGCCTTGAGCATAATGGACAAGAAATCTTAGCATATTGCAGTTTTGATGTGCATTTTCCTAATAACTAGTCATGTTGAGCAGGTTGTCATGTGCTTATCGGCCATTTTTATGTCTTTTTTGGAGAAATGTCTATTCAAATCATTTGCCTATTTTAAAAAAAAATGTGTTGTCTTTTTATTGTTGAGTTTGAAGTGGCCTTTTAAATTCTAGATACATATTCTTTATTAGACACTAAATTTGAAAATATGTTCTCTAATTCTGTGTGCTACATTTCATCTTTCTTCATAGTTTAAATCTGGTCCTTCAGCGGACAGGATTTTCAGTTTAATCAAGTGTGATTTACCTATTTTTTCTATGATTTCATTCACCTTTGTCATGTCTTAGAAATCATTGCCTAATTGAAGGTTACACAGATGTATTCAAATATTTTCTTCTGAGAGTTTTATAGCTTTAGCTTTTACATTTAGGTATATGATTTTTTTTCAGAAAATTTTTGTAAGTGGTAGGCAGTAGAAATCAAACTTCATTTTTTTGCATGTAAATATAGATATACGGTTGTCTGAACACCATTTGTTGAAAAGACTGTATTTTATGATGATTAAATTATCTTGATATCTTTGTTGAAAATTAAATGTCCATATAAAGGTTTTATCTTGTCACTAAATACTATTTATATTTACAATTTTTATAGTTCTGTGTGGAATTGATACTATTGTCATTATTATTATAAATTCTTTGTTGTCTCTAGAAAAAAATTTGTCTTATTGTCTCTTTGTCCAATATTAGTGTATCATTTTTTGGTCACTGTTTGTATTTTCCATTATTTTATTTTTAAACTATTTGCTTGTATGTGAATCTAAAGTCTGTCACTTTTAAATAATACAGTTGGCTTATACCTTCTAACTACACTGTAAATCTCCACATTTAAAAAAATTATTTTAAAATTTTTAATTGTGATAAAATTTATGCAATATACAACTTGCCACATTAACCATTTTTAAATATACAGTCTGTGGCATGACGTACTTTCACATTGTTGTACAACCATCGCTACCATCCATCTCCAGATCCTTTTTATCTTGCAAAACTGGAACTCTATGCTGATTAAACACTAATTTCCCATATCCTGCTTTTACCAGTCCCTGGTAGAAGGGACTCTTCTTTCTATTTCAATGAATTGGACAACTATACATGTCTTATATAATGAAATTATATAGTATTTGTCTTCTTCTGACTGGCTTATTTCACTTACCATAATATCCTCCAGTATCATCTACATTGTAGCATTTATCAGAATTTCCTTCCTTTTTAAGGCTGTGAATAACATTTTATTGACTGTACATACTTCATTTTGTTTGCCCATTAATTTGTTACTGTAGACTTCCATTGCTTCTATCTCTTGTTTATTGTGAATAATGCTTTATGAGCATGAGTATACAAATATATGTTTGAGACTTTGCTTTCAGTTTCTCCCTGTCCTTGCCTTTGTGATTAAAACGTTTAATGCATTTTTATGTAATTGCTGATAATATATAATTCTTGTCAACAATTTTGCTATCTGATTTCTATAAGTCTAATGTGAATTTTTCTTTGTTTCTCCCTGCATTGCTGCCTATTTTGATAAGTTCTGCCTTATTTTAAGGCAGTAATGAGTTAAATAGATACTTTTTATTATACTATTTTAGTTGTGTATTGTTTATTTTACTATATATTTTTAGGTTTTACTTTTTTTAGTTGCCCTGAACTCTATGATTAACATTTTAATTTAAAACAATCTAATTCACATTAATGCAGATGTAATTTCAATAGTATACAAGTGCTTTGCTCTAATAAATTCATCAGTAGTTCTATAAATTTTATTTTTTCAATTTCCTTTAACTCATAGAAGAGAAAAATTTATTTACAAACTAAAAACATTTATATTACCATTATATTTACCTATGCAGTTATTTTTATTAGTGTTTTTTAAAGGATTATTTGAATTATCTATATTCCTTTCATTTCAGTCTGAAGAACTTTCTGTAGTATTTCTTTTAGAGAATGTCTGCTAGCAACGAATTCTCCCAGTTTTTCTTTATCTTATAATATCTTAACTTCTTTTTGTTTTTAAAGTATCATTTACTAGATAGTTTTTAGTTAGCAGTCTTCCTTCTGCATTTTGAATACGTCAGCTCACTATATTCTGTCTCCCATCGTTTCTGATAAGAAATCAGCTGTTAATTTTATTGAAGATAACTTGTACATGATCTTTTGCATTCCTCTTGATGTAGCTACTTGTGGATTTTTGAAATCTGCCTGGAGTCTGTTGAACTTCAATAATTACAACATAATTTCAAATGAAAAGTTTTCAGCCCTTATTAATTTATTTATTTTTTCTGTCTTTCCCTCCTCGTGGTTCTCCAAGTATCTGTATGTTTGTATATGTGATTACTCCCCAAGACATTTATGAGGCTTGTTCTTTTTATCTTTTTCATATTATTTTGTTCTTCAGACTGGCTAATTTCAATTGCTATATATTCCAACTTGTAATTTTTTTAAAATTTTGACTTTTATTTTGATACAGGATGTAGATGTGCAGGTTTAGTATATGGATATTTGCATGATGCTGAGGTTTGGGGTACAGATACCATCACCCAGGTAGTGGACATAGGAACCAATAGGTAGTTTTTCAACCTATATCCTCCTCGTTTCCCTCTCTAGTGGTCTGCAGTCAGTGTCTATTATTCCTATATTTATGTCCATGTATGGTCAATGTTCAACACCCACTTATAAGTGAGAACATGCACTACTTGATTTTCTGTTGTGTTAATTCACTTAGGATTATAACCTCCAGCAACATTCACGTTGTTGCAAAGGACATGATTTTATTCTTTTTTATAGTCGTGTAGTATTTCATGGTGTATATAACATGCGTTTTCATTATTCAGTCCACCATTGATGGACACCTAGGCTGATTCTGTGTCTTAGCTATGGCAAATAGGGTGGCAATGAACACGCAAGTGAATGTGTCCTTTTGGTAGAAAGACTGCATTTCCTTGGGTATATACCCAGTAATGGGATTGCTGGGTTGAATGGTAGCTGTGTTTTAAGTTCTTTGAGAAATTTCCAAATCTTTCAATAGTGGCTAATTTATATTACCAACAACAGTGTATAGGCACTCCCTTTTCTCTGTAGCCTCAGCAGCATCTGTTATTTTTTGACTTTTTAATAATAGCCATGCTGACTGTTTTGAGATGATATCTCATGTGGTTCTGATTTTCATTTCTCTAATGATTAGTAATGCTGACCAGTTTTTATGTTTGTTGGCCACTTGAATGTATTCTTTTGAGGGGTGCCTGTTTATGTTCTTTACACATTTTAAATAGGGTTGTTTTCTATTCTTTTGTTCACTACTTCTAATATGCTGTTGAATCCTTCCAGTAATTTTTACAATTATTTTACTTTTCAACTCCTGAAATACAATTTAGTTCTTTGTTATACTTTTTATCTCATTAGTGACATTATTGATTTGGGGACACATTATTCTAATCATTTCCTTCTTTTAAGACATTATTTAATAAATATATTTGTAATACTAATTTAAAGTCTTTGTCTAATAAGTTTATACCTGGGCTTCCTCAGATACAATTTATACTGATTGCTTCTTTAGCCTGTGTATGTGAGATAATTTCCTACTCTTATGTGTGTCTTGTGATGTTTTATTGTAAACTAAAATTTTAAAACATCACATGGCATCTCTGGAAGTCAGATCCCCCACTCTCAGAGTATATTGCTGTTATTATTTGTTGGTGATGTTTCTGTTCTTGTTATTTGTTTAGTGACTTTCCTGAGCTAATTTTATACAATCTCTTTTCTCGTCATGTCAGCCTATTGAGGACTCTGCTCAGTTAGCTTAATGGCCAGTTAATGATTTGACAGAGGTTTCCTTAAATGATTTGAGCCACTAAGTCTCCCAGGCTTTGTTGAGTGGCTATGTGTGTGTGTGGGGAGGATGTCTGCAATGCTCTAGTAGGCAGTATAAACTCTGCCTTAGCCTCAACTTCTTTCTTTCACAGTAAGCTCAGTGTCAGCTAGAGANTTTTTTTGTACAGTTTCTATCCTGGTTGTTTTCTATATTGCAAAAATTAGTTGCACACACTTGTAATGTTTAGTCATCATGGCTATATATGTACATGGGTATGTTTAAAAGAAACTTACACTAGTAAGCCTTCAATAATCAAAATTATTTCAAAGAATAGAGTTTGAAACTTTTGCAAAAAAGAACACATGCTTTCATTTTCCTGGTATGAGAATGATGCAGAAATAGTTTTATTTCTTCTGTTGGACTAGAACAATTGTGAGTTTATGCTGAAAATGAAAACATTATTCTACATATAATAGTATAATGGTGAAAATTATTTGATTCATGATGCTAAGTATACTTTGATAGCCTTATATTTTAATGTCCTGAAATCATATGAGAACACATGATTTTTATGGTAAATTTTAATGCAGTGTAAATTGTTATAGGTACCCTTTAATATTTAGTATTGTTATATGCCCCAGTAACTGATTTTCCTTCTTTTTAAAAAACATTTCATTTCTTCAAATGATTTCCAGTTCACAGAGTAAGAGATGAAGACACAACAAATTTTAATCACAATGAATTTTACTCGGATTATACAGCTTTCCTTCTTAGCCTTACTTTGTTTGTTAAAATCACCATGCTGATATTTTACTTTTTAAGAGGATTTTAGAAGATAGAAAGGCTAGGAATGATATAAGTAAACAGAGGTTCAAAAAAAAAAAAAAGAAAAGAAAAAAAGAAAAGAAAAAGAAAATACTAACCTCTGGGGCATCCAATTATTTTCACTGTGGGATAACCTTTTGGCATTCATCTGTAGACACTTCCAAAACGTGTTTTGTGCTGCACAGTTTAAAATGAGTGCTTTTAATTTTTTCAGTTTATGAAGCAGTGAGAATAAGAACATATGGCCTCAAATAAACTTTATCCTTTCACATTCTGCAGAATAAACTGCCCTGGAAAATGTTTTCTGCTTTTTAAGAACTGAAAACTTTTTCCCTCTTACCTACTTTTTAAGCATAAATGAAGTCCTGTCGAAATGCTCTTTGATGTTAAATAATTTCTTATTAGCACTGTGTTTTATAAAGTACAAAAATCCATATTATTCATAGTACCATATTTGATTTATATCAAGGCAAGCTATTTTAATAGGAGAATTTATTTTATAAAAAAAACAAATGAACAATTATTCTAGAAATTACATATATTAGGGTATTCTTACAGCTACAACTGGATTTTGAAATATGAAATGCTCAACAGTAAGTCAAAATACATCATGGTAAAATCTATTCAGTCTTAAATGGACAAACTTTGATATTAGGGCAATTGATTTATAGATAGTGATAGACAATTAAAGGTACACTTTGATACATTGGCACATTTTATTTATATATCAATTTGATTTCCATATAATTTCAAGCATTTTTAGATAAATTGTCAGTGGACGTTTTTCAATCATTGTCATTTAAAGTGCTTATCATTTGGTACAGTGAAGAATTTGCCACCTGGAAACACTCCTGCTTTAGTACCAGTGCAACAAAGGTTTCATTTTCTTCCTGTCTCTCAAATACCCTCTGCATTTGCCTTGAATTTTTTTTCTCAGTGTATACCCAACCACTGATTACTGCTGCTCCTTGAAGCTCAGTTCTAAGCATATATTTTTCTCTCTCTAGAATTTAACTCTTTGTAATATTATATAATTCCCAAGGATTTCATAGCTACTGTGTTTTAATAAATCTCAAATGTTTGTATTTCAGTTACACTTATTCTCTAAACCTCCTCTCCGTATTTAACTGCTAATTAAACACATTCACTCAGAGGTATTCCAGGTATTACCAAACTCACTTTGGCCTACACATGTTCATATACTTGCTTTACTCATCTCAGTAAATTTCACCTTTATGTACCCATTGCATAAGTCAGAAACCCGAAACTTTCCTATCCTTTCTTCCTCACCTTGACTACTATTCAGTCTCCTAAATGTTCTAATTTTTATTTTTCTAGCCTTCCAAAAGTTTTTAAACTACTTAACATATGTGAAAGAGACTAGTTGCTCCCCAATTTCATCTTGTTTCTGGTTATGGGGGAAACTAACATTTCTTGGCCTTCTCGACAGATGGAAGAGTCTATTTGATAACTGCTCAATGAAATATGGGATAGAATAATTTAATTCACTTCTAGACTTGACTACAACATCCCACTGGATAAAAATGACTCTCTTTCTGTATTTTCTAGATGGTCAAAAGAGATTTAAAGAGATCTTGGTTAGAAGGAATCTAGTGGAGAGTTTTCTAAGACTCTAGAGGTCTGTGACAGATAATTTTATGTAGTGAAGGGAATATTCTGTATTTCTGCTGTTCAATACACTAGCTGCTAGTGACACAGGATTTTTAATGACTTTTTTATTTTCAAAATTGAAATTAATGTAATTGTAATTTAAATAGCTGCACGTGCCTAGTGGCTACCAAAATGGGCAATACAGTATTAGAAAATAATGCATTATTAAATGAAAAAAAAAAAAAAAAAAACTCTGAATCTCTGAGTCGTTACTTAAAGGAGAGCTCCACATGAAAGGTACTCTATTCATATCAGAATGTGACATTAGCAAAAAGTAGATTTTTATTACTTCAATCCACTGAAATTTTTAGGCTATTCATTTTTGAAGCAAGTATTAATTACACTTGTTACCATGAGAAATTTACTTTTAAAATGAGGTACAATATGATCAAGATATAAATATGTGGCACAAGGTTCATAGTTGTATTAGAAATAGGAGAAGAAATAAAATCAATGTATCAGACCAGACATCTGTATTAGGCAGTGGCAAAATAGTAAAGCTCCTATCTGTAATATTTTAAGACAGAAAGCACTAATTTAATCTTTGAGCAGCTAGTCCTTGAGAAGGTGGTTAGAAATAATTAGAATGTTGATATGAATGTTGGCTGTTATCAGCTCTCTTTAACACACATTCAAAGAATTAGATGAGACTTGGAAAATTTACAAGCAAGAATGAAAGAAGATTCAGAGAAAGCAAAAACATGAGGGTTTGAAAAGATATTGCTTCTTGATATGGTTTAGTTGTGTCCTCAACCAAATCAGGCCGGGTGCGGTGGCTCAAGCCTGTAATCCCAGCACTTTGGGAGGCCGAGACGGGCGGATCAGCAGGTCAGGAGATCGAGACCATCCTGGATAACACGGTGAAACCCCGTCTCTACTAAAAATACAAAAGAAAAATTAGCCGGGTGCGGTGGCGGGCGCCTGTAGTCCCAGCTACATGGGAGGCTGAGGCCAGAGAATGGTGTGAACCCAGGAAGCAGAGCTTGCAGTGAGTGGAGATCACGCCACTGCACTGCAGCCTGGGCGACAGAGCAAGACTCCGTCTCAAAAAAAAAAAAAGAGAAAACAAAGTCAAAACATGAGGGTTTGAAAAGATATTGCTTCTTGATATGGTTTAGTTGTGTCCTCAACCAAATCTTATCGTGAGTTCCCAAGTGTTGTGAGAGAAACACAGTGAGAGGTAATTGAATCATGAGGGCAGGTCTTTCCTGTGCTGTTTGTGATAGTGCATAAGTCTCATGAGATCTGAAGGTACTATAAGGGGAATTTCCCTGCACAAGCTGTCTCTTTTTTGTCTGCTGCTATGCATGTAAGATGTGACCTGCTCCTCCTTGCCTTCTGCCATGATTGTGAGGCCTCATCAGGTATGTGGAACTGTGAGTCCAATTAAACCTCTTTCTTTTGTAATTTGTCCAGTCTCAGGTATGTCTTTATTGGCAGCATGAAAATGGACTAATACAGTATATCGGTACCAGTAGAGTGGGGCATTGCTGAAAAGATACGCAAAAATATGGAAGCAACTTTGGAACTGGGTAACAGGCAGAGGTTGGAATTCCATGGAGGGCTTAGAAGACAGGAAAATGTGGGAAAGTTTGGACCCTCCTAGAGACTTGTTGAATGGCTTTGATCAAAATGCTGATAGTGATATGAAAAATAAGGTTCAGTCTGAGTTGGTCTCAGATAGAGATGAGGAACTTCTTAAGAACTAGAGCAAAAGTGACTCTTGTTATGTTTCAGTGAAGAGACTGGTGGCATTTTGCCCCTGCTCTAGAGATTTGTGGAACTTTGAACTTGAGAGAGAAGATTTAGGGAATCTGGTGGAAGACATTTCTAAGAAGCAAAACATTCAGGAGGTAACTTGGGTGCTGTTAAAGGCATTCAGTTTTATAGGGAAGCAGAAGATAAAAGTTTGGAAAATTTGTAGCCTGACAGTGTGACAGAAAAGAAAATTCCATTTTCTGAGGAGGAATTAAAGATGCCTGTAGAAATTTGCATAAGAAAAGAGGAGCCAAATGTTAATCCCCAAGACAATGAGGAAAGTGTCTCCAGGGTATGTTAGAGGTCTTCATGGCAGCCCCTCCCATCACAGGCCTGGAGGCTTAGGAGGAATAAATGGTTTCATGGACCAGGCCTAGGGTCCCTGTGCAGTGGGCAGTCTAGGAACTTGGTGCCGTCCCATCCCAGACACTCCAGCTGTGACTATAATAGGCCAAGTTACAGCTAAATCCACAGTTTCAAAGAGTGCAAGCCCCAAGTCTTGGCAGCTTCCATGTGATGTTGAGCCTGCAGGTACACAGAAGTCAATAATTGAGGTTTGGGAACTTCCATCTAGATTTCAGAGGATGCAGGGAAATGCCTGAATGTCTCGACCGAAGTTTGCTGCAGGGGCAAGGCGTTCAAGGAGAATTTCTGCTAGGGCAGTGCAGAAGCAAAATGTGGGGTTGGACCCCCCCCCAGAGAGTTCATACTGGGACACCACCTAGTGAAGGTATGAGAAGAGGGCCATTGTCCTCCAGAACCCAGAATGGTAGATCCACCAACAGCTTGCACAGTGTGCTTGGAAAAGGCACAGATACTCAACACTAACCCATGAAAGCAGCTGGGAGGGAGGGTGTACTCTGCAGAGCCGCAGGGGTGGAACTGCCCAAGACTATGGGAACCCACCTCTTATATCAGCATGTCCTGGATGTGAGACATGGAGTGTCAAAGGAGATAATTTTGGAGCTTTAAGATTTGACTGTCTTGCTGAATTTCAGACTTGCATGGGGCCTGTAGCCCCTTTGTTTTGACCAATTTTTCCCGTTTGGAATGGCGGTGTTTACCCAGTACCTGTACCCTCATTGTATCTAGAAAATAACTCACTTGCTTTTGATTTTACAGGTTCATAGGCAGAAGGGACTTGCCTTGTATCAGATGAGACACTGGACTGTGGACTGTTGAGTTAATGCTGAAATGAATTAAGAATTAGGGGATTGTTGGGAAGGCATGATTAGTTTTGAAATGTGAGAACATGAGATTTAAGATAGGCCAGGGGCAAAATAATATGGTTTGGTTGTGTCCCCGCCAAAATCTCATCTCAAATTCCCACATGTTGTGGGAGGGATACAGTGAGAGGTAATTGAATCATGGGGGCAGGTCTTTGTTTTGCTGTTCTTGTGATAGTGAATAACGCTTATGAGATCTAACAGTATTATAAGGGGTAGTTTCCTTGCACAAGGTCTCTTTTTTTGCCTGCTGCCATTCATGTAAGCTGTGACTTGCTCCTTGCTGCCTTCACCATGATTGTGAGGCTTCCCCAGCCACGTGGAACTGAGAGTCCAATTAAATCTTTTTTTTTTTTTTTTTAATTACTCAGTTTCAGGTATGTCTTAATCAGCAGTGTGAAAATGGACTATAACACTTCTGAATTCCAAAAAATAAAATATATTAAAATAACATGAAAGTTTTTCTCTGCAAGCTATGATTGAATAATTTGTATTTGACTAAGTTTTCCACTAATAATAATTCTAAAAGCCAGAACAAAATATAAAACAAAATGACTGGACATGGCGGCTTACGCCTGTAATCCCAGAACTTAAGGAGGCTGAGATGGTTGGATCACTTAAGGTCAGGAGTTTGAGACCAGCCTGGCCAATATGGTGAAACCCCACCTCTACTAAAAATACAAAAAAATAGCTAGGTGTGGTGGCACATGCCTGCAATCCCAGGCACTTGGGAGGCTGAAGTGGAAGGATCACTTGAATCCAGGAGGTGGAGGTTACAGTGAGCTGAGATTCTGCTGCTGCACTCCAGCCTGGGCAACAGAGCAAGACTCCATCTCAAAAAGACAAAAGAAGTCCATGCACAGTGTCTCACGTCTGTAATCCCAGAACTTTAATAGACCAAGATTGGTGGATCACCTCAAGTCAGGAGTTCAAGACCAGCCTAGTCAACATGGTGAAACCTCATCTCTACTTAAAATACAAAAATTAGCATGTTGTGGTGGTGCATGCATGTAACCCCAGCTACTTGGGAGGCTGAGGCAGGAGAATCACTGGAACCCAGGAGGCAGAGGTTGCAATGAGCTGAGATCATGCCATCTAGCATCTAGCATCCAAGACTCCATTGGACAGTATTTTGGGAAAATGAAATACATTGAGATAATCCTACTGTTGACTTTTCTTTCCCCTCAAGCCATTTGTTAATTTACAGTGCAAAAGGTAAAGGGGTAAATAGAGGCTTACAGCTTGAAGCAGGCACCACCTACAGCTAAGAAGTTAAAAATTTGAGATAAAGACTACCAAAATTACCTGAATGAGGAGTCGTGAACTTGGAGAAGAGAGAATCTCAGAAGGAAAATCAGTTCAACATTCTGTATGCAGTTTCCCCTTGAAGCATTTCTCAATTCTAGCCCACATGTGTGAAAGGTAAGACACTGAAAATAATCAAGCGAAATGCAACTGCTAACAAGCTAAAATGTTAAGTATATATTTTAGTAGTCTCAAGTGATAGGGAAATTAAAATTGGTGCAGAGAGATCTTCAAACAAAACAGATAAATCCCCCAGATTGGTAGTTACTTAATAAAAATATATGCCCTTAATATAAGTAAAAGTCAGTTTATTTAAATAGCTCTCACAGTCTGCTTTGCTAATCATGATTGAAAAAAAAATTAAACTACTATATCCCTAATTCTTGCCCCAAAATAAATCTATCCTGAATAAAGGAAGGTAACATCATTCAAATTATCTGGAAATTTTGGACACATTGTCAGCCATTAAATAAGCAATTTTAATTAACGTCAGGAGACAAGAACACATGACCAAAGAGCTACAAAAGGAAGAAAAAGAGAGAGAATAGAAACATATTTGCAGGTGAGCCAAAAGTTGCAGACTATTAAATACAAGCATTACAACAATGTAACTGTTAAGAACAAGAAAATATTAGAAATGGTATGTTATTTCACCAAAAATGGAATATTTTCACAACTAAATAAAAAACATAGAACTTAATATTTGTTCTATTCTTTTTTATTTTCAAATTGATATTTACATTCATACATTAGAGATTCTATTTTAAAAAATGACTTAATCAAGTTTCCACTTCTGGTAATAATAGTCTAAGAACTTTCAGAGGACTTTCCTTTAGGAAACAACCATTAGAGTATATAAAGAAAAGAGAAAGAATAGAAACAGATTCTAGTGAAAAGTACACATTTAAAAGTGTTGAGGAAAAAGGCTGTACAGAATACATTTTCCCATTTTTTGGAGCTGTTATCCTAGGATTGAGTGCAGTGGTGTTACATATCCAGAGGCAGCAGACATATTAGTTAAAACAGCAGCAAAAGTGCTATTTGCCAGAAAAATAACAAACAACTTAATTTGAGCTTCTGTGGATAGGAAAAATCCAAGAATAAAAATCTCTAGATGTGCCTACCCAGAAACATGATCTTTCAACCACAACAGCAGAGATGATTAGCTAAAGACAAAAATGAATTAATAATAGAGCTTCCACCCAATAAACAGATTGTAATTTAAACCCCGAAATATCATGGCCTAAATATACAAAAACAATAATATTTATTAGAACATACTAATAGATCCACAAGCTGCACAAATTAATCTCCATAAAGTTCAGGATACATTCCAAAATTATTGGAAATGTAAAGAACCAGTAGAAAAGAAAATCAATTATGTCTGACCACCAAATCAAACAATATTCAAACACTTGCAAGCCTTAAAAAGGGGTTCTTATAACAACCATTAATCAAGCAAAGCAAAATAAAACAAAATCTCAATTCAATAATATGTGACTTCAAACAAGACAATTGAAAATATATCAACTGTCTTGTTTGAAAAAGAAATAAAAAGAAATCCCATGGGAATTCTGTGACTAGAAAAAGACATTATCTGAAATTAAAAATTCACCGAATCAACTAAATATCTGGATGCAGATTTCATATAAATGTGTAAGTGAAGTTGAATATAGAACAATATAAATTGTCTAATGTAAAGAACACAAGAAAAAATTAATGACAAAATGAACAAAACCTCAAGAGAACTGTTAAATAATATCAGACAGTCCAATATACATTTGATGAGAATCCCAGGAGAATAGAGAGAGAACAAGAGTAAAATAATATTTGAAGAAATAATGATTGGAAACTTTCCATGTGATAAAAATAGAAATTTAAAAACACAAGATGATCGATAAAAACCAAATACAATAAACAGGGAAGAACACACAAAAGTAGAATTCTTCTCTGAAACCATGGACTCCAGAAGTAAGTGTAAAAATATCTTTACGGTACTAAAGACCCAAATCTCTATTTTTCCTAGAATTTGAGGAAATTATCCCTTAAAATGAAGGTGAAATAAATATAATTTCAGATAAATGAAAGCTAAAAGTATTTGTCAGCAACAATTTCACACTATAGAAAAACTAATGAAAATTATTTAGACTGAAGATAAATTGTACTAGATGGAAATGTTAACCCTCAGAAAATAATGAAGTCCACGAGAAATAGTAAATATCTGAGTAAATGAAAAAGACTATATTTCTCCCTATTTATATTTTTTTAATTCTTAAAAAGTCCAATTACCTTTAAAACAAAAATTATAACATTATATGGTGATATTTATACCTACAGATGCAATGTATATAACAATTATAAAGGTTATGGAAATGTGACTTCTTAGTTCGAGAGCTTCCTCTATTAAAGTGTCACAATATTAAGCACATGTAGAATGACATAACAAGGATGTAAGTTGTGAAGTTATATGATGTATAATTGTAATCTCTAGAGAGCCTACTATTAACAAGATGCTGGAGGCCTCTTGTTAATATTTATATTGTGTATCCTTAAGGTGTTTCTTCTGTGCTTTTTCATTTTATATATGCAGTCATGTAAGAGTCTGTGCTTTTTATCTTTAATAAGGTCATAAAATCTGTACCACATTCATGGATCAGAAGATGCAATACTATGAGGACAATTTTTCACAAAATGGTTTATAAATTTAACTCAATAAAAATCAAACTTCAATCTAGCATTTTTGAAAAAATAACTATAAGATAATCTTAAAACATGTGTATAATAATATAAGAAATGTAGAATAGTCAATTTTGAAAATGAACAAGATTGAGGAATTTATACTACCTCAATTCCAGAGTGGATCTTCAACTCACACCATTGCAAAAAAGCTCATCTTGAAATAAATCATACACCTAAAAAGGGTTGAAATTATTAAGCTTTTAGAAGAAAACATAGAAGAAAATCTTTGTGACATTGAATTTGGAAAAAAAAAATCTCTAACAGCATATAAAAACAAAATTTAAAAAAAGATTTAAAAATCCTATCAACATTTAGAAATCTTAATCCTCAAATGTTTGTATCTATCTATCTATCTATCTATCTATCTATCTATCTATCTATCTATCATCTATCTATCTATATGCCACAGAGAGAACATATTTGCAGTTATATCTGCAAATGACAAAGTGATCATGTCCAAAATATATAAAGAATAGTTATATGTAATAATAAACCAAACTACATTTTTAAAATACTCAAAAATCAGAATAATAAATTTACAAAAGCAGATATACACATGACTATAATCACATATAAAAATAGTCAATATTTCTACTTGTCAGGGAAATGCAAATTAAAAGCACTGTAAGGTAACTCTATACCTATTAGAACAGGAAAATTGAAAAAGATTGACAATAACAAGTGAGCATGAGATAAGAAACTCTCCTCCTTTCCTGGTGGGAATAATGTTGGAACAACTTTACAGTTAGCACAGTATTATATAAATGTAAATGTTCACCTGCCATAAGGCTCAGTCTTTCTACTTCTTTGCATTTACCCAAATGAAATCAAAACAGCATATGTCACACACAAAAGTCTTGTATGCAGTGTTCTTAGTAACATTAATAGCTAAAAACTACAAATAACACCAAAATCATTCATTTGGTGACTAGATAAACAAATTCCAGTCTATCCACGCCACGGAATGCTACTAATTTATAAATAAAATATTAACACATAAAATAATTTTAATAATATTAAATGTATTGCTCTAAGTTGAAGTTGAACACAAAAGCCTACAGACAGTATGATTTCATTTATGTGACTTTCTAAAAAAGGCAAAACAATAGTGACTGAAAACTGATCAGTTGTCTTGGGCAATGAGTCAGGGAATTGACTGCAAGGAGGCAAAGAGGGAACTTTTTATAAAGGTGTAGCTGTTCGACATTTTATGGTAGAAGTTGCATGCTGGATAAACTTACCAAAATTTACTGTACACTAAAAATTAGTGATTATTATTGAATATAAATTATACCATATTATATTTTTAAAAAGTGTTCGTTAAACTTTTCCATGTCCAAACATAAATTCTGACCTTTTAAAGAGCCCTGTCTTATGTAATTTACATATATATACACATACACACATACAACACATGTGTGCCCTCATACCAGAATAGTGTAGACAATACAGATTTTGATTCCATCTGACGTTAGTAATTTTAGGAAGGCCAAGATCTTTTATTCTTTTTCAACAGATTTCATATTGATAATTTTACTAACATTTTTTTACAAAAAATTAGCCGGGCGAGGTGGCGGGCGCCTGTAGTCCCAGCTCCTCGGGAGGCTGAGGCAGGAGAATGGCGTAAACCCAGGAGGCGGAGCTTGCAGTGGGCCGAGATTCGGCCATTCCACTGAACTCCAGTCTGTGTAACAGAACGAGACTCTAAAAAAAAAAAAAAAAAAAAAAAAAAAGCTCACGTACTGTTTTGCGAACTTAAGGTACTATAATTTACAATTACAATATATTCATTATTAGTAAGAGAGATTCATGGTAATGAACTGTGAAGAAATTCTAATATAAACTAATTTTTGAAAAACAGACGCGAAGAGAAGTAAAAGTAGAAAAAATATATATATACACACTATATATATAGTGTCTGATGTTTATTTATATATATAAAGATATATATCTTTGGTCCCTGATGTTTATTTTGCCACCATTGAACTCCTTAACCTAGTCTATGGAAGAAATAGATGCCCAGAGAAATTTTTGGGTAAATGAATGAATGTATAAATTCTTCTTTATTAAAAAATCTCCAGACAATTAAAGTTGACAGAATGACATAACTTACTACACTTTAAAGCTGCCTCTGCCATATGAAATAGATGTTATATGGGGAAACATACTTAAAAGCTGTGTATCAATCTCATCACCCATAAAACAAGTAGAATACAACCTACCTTATATGGTGGTGTAAATATTGGCGATAATTCATATCAAATATATGCCCTACTTATTTATATGCTTGTTTATTGTTATAACACTTATTATTAAAATCCCCTAGATGTCCAATATTTGTTTTGAGAGTTATGAATTGAATTTTTCTGTAAACTTTAAGAAGTATCAACAAAAATAATGATTGATTTGCTTCTGGACACATTTAGTGGGAACACAGAAAACTACCAGTTGAAACTTTTTATTTTGTCCTTTCAAATTTATTTCTATAAATTATTTATATATGTAGGATGCAAGTCTTCTATAAAATATGTTTTGATAGTTTTTTCTCTCTGTTAATGGTTCATCTCCTTTTTATAATTAAGTCCTTTTTAAACATATATACTTAATTTAGATAAATTGAATTCCTAACTTTTAATTATTACTGTTTTTTGTGTGGTTTCCAAGAAATCTTTAAGTTAACCAAGTGGTAGAATTTTTTTTATGTTTTAGTAGAAACTTCTGATTTTATATTTTCCGTTAGATCTATGATGGTAATTAATTTTCGTGTATGGTTTGAGACAGGGTCTTTTATTTTTCTTAAATCTATGCAGTGTCATTTGTTGAAAACAGTATGTTTCCCATTGAATTGTTGTAACACCTTGGTAAAAAAGAAAATCTATTGCTTATACATGTGTGTCTATTTTTGGACTCTCTATTCTCTTCCATTGTTTGACTTAGTTATGCTTACGTCTGTACCACATTATTTTGTTTACTGTAGCTTTGTTGTAAGACATGAAATCAGGTTATGTGCGTCCTCTGCCTTTGTTGTTTTAAACAAAGAATTACTCTTCCTGGCCTTTTGTGATTTTGTATAAGTTCTAGCAGGAACACACAAAGTTTTACCAAAAATCCATTGTAGTTTTGACAAAAATTTCATTGCATCTATAGGTCAATATGGACAAAATTGTCATCTTGACAGTACTGACTCTTCTGATCCATGTACATATCATAACTCTTCATCAGAAATGTTTGCAGTTCTCTCTGTCAGAGTCATGAGCATTTTCTTATACTTCACCTATTTCTTTAGGTTTTAGAAATTTATAGAATTTTGGTTTGTTTTAATCCTTCTGTTTTTTTATTAGCATGTCTTTTATGTCCATCAGTGTAGACATTGAAAAATCAGACCAACATAAAAATATGTCACTCTGCAGATGCACATACCTTTTTTAAGAATACCTCCATATTTAAGGACAGATACATATTGGTATGCATTTCCAGGCTATAAATATAAATATTTTCCATTTATATTTCCAGCAATCTTTGTATTGCTGCCACTTTCTCAGAGTCTTCTCTTTTTAAACATCTGTTGCCGTTGCCTTTGCCTTCATAACCTCCTGCTCTAAAGCTTCCTTCTCCAGTAATCGTCAACTCAGATGCTACAGCAACCAGGTCTTTCATCTTAGTCATTGAGTTTCGGTTATCTAAAAATAGGTATTTCAAATCTTCAGGTAACCACAATTGTTAGCAATAATCCAAAGTATATAGATGTTGAAATTAAAATAAAAACATAGAGATGTATCTATAAATTTAGCATTTTACTTGGGAAGAAAGAATTGTAATTCAGTGGATACACAGACTGGGTGGTCTTTGGTATATCCATAGAGGAGGTGGAAGGTTTTTGTAACAAGGGAGAAATAATACATATTGTTCTTTGAGAAAGTTACTGTCACTAGTAAAATTCTGAGGAGCTGAAAAGTTCTGATTGCTATGTGATGGCAGGTTAAAATTCCTCTTAGAGTTGCAGCAGGCTATTTCAGAAACCATTAGATAAAACTGGTTCCAGATTACATCAGGCAGTTTCATTAGGCAGTTTCCGCATCCAGGCTTGCCCAGAATTATATTCTTGTTGCAACATTATGTGTTTGGAGTGATTTTTTTTTTCCTCCCTGGCCTCTTGACTCTGTTTTAGCTGAGTATGACAACAATGACCCAATATGTATGATCAACATTTACATAGACTTCTTAATTTCCTAATGATAAAGATCATAATCTATGGATCAAAATCTATAATGGATCTTATTCCCGATGTTTTTCAAATCAAATGATTACGGTGTATTTCATATATGTAAACATTTACATTAACTATAAAAGGCAACATTGGATAAGACATCTTTTAAAGTGATAAAGTTAATATGGTAATATTAATAAATAGTTATACGGTGAGATAGAAAATTGTGTATTGTTATAAAGAGTATATTCCATGGTTGTAAAAATACTTTCAGTAATTACATGGGATGGAGTGCTATGAATTTCAAATGTATATCAAAGTGTTTTTTAATGGTGGTGGAAAATTCAGGAGGAATTCTGATTTGCTGAATTGCCTGCCCAAGTTTACAGCAAGATCTGAGTGGCTAATTACTACTTACCGTGATCCTTCTTCTCTGCTTTTGCTAAACCAAACACACTATCCTCTCAAAAAATGAGGAAAGATTGTGCATGCACATGCCTCAATGCACAATAATTTATTAGTTTGCTTCTCATGCTCACATATCCAAAATTAAATACTGGATTTGAAGAAAAAAAGATAAGCAGGTGTGAGAGGAAACACATTGAAGTATTTTTTGATGCTTCAGATAACAAATGCAGGATTAGATACCCAACTGGGTCATAAAATGACGTTCTGATGGCAAATTTTTATGTGCTTTCTCAAGCAGCTAATAATGACTCATGCCATTGCAATGTAGAGAATAAAATGTTATTATTTTAGTGCATGTTTTTTATGACCCAGATTTTCCTTTCAGTTCTTCATTATGACTTTGCCTCCTAGCGTTTGATGTTAGGATAAATCCATTCTTGTTTCATGTCTCTTATGATTTTTTTTTGATACCTCTTAGTCTTCATATTTTCAAATTTCCAAATTAAATTTTAGGTACATTATGAAGACTTCCTTCCAATTTCATGGAAATGGCCTTTGTCTTCATTATTCAGCTTCTCTATCAGTCTCTCTAATTTTATACAGTGCCCCATCTCTATTACTTTTTCCAGCTACCCTTTAGATATGTCCTGCCCAATGATAGTGTGGAGAAACATTGTTCCATTAATATGTTCAAGTTTCTGCTTGGTTCACGTTTTCTGATCAAGAGGCACTGGCATGTTGATTAAATGGAAATTATAACATGAAGCCAGAGATAGTGCATCACTCTGGACAGATTTATAGACTACTATATTTTTAAGACTTAGTTGGAAAACAAAGGAGTATAAAATAATTATCTCATTAATAACTTTTATATTAATTACATGTTGAAATGTTAACATGTTACATATATTTGGTTAAATAAAATCTATTGTTACATTTAGATTTACTATTTTCTTTTACTTTTTTTTAAATGTGGCTCTTAGGAAATTTAAAATAATATAGGCTTCTATTATATTTCTTTTGAACAATGTTACTCTAGACCCTGGCTTTAGGAGAGGCACT
Organism: Theropithecus gelada; assembly: GCF_003255815.1. Taxonomy (NCBI): domain Eukaryota; kingdom Metazoa; phylum Chordata; class Mammalia; order Primates; family Cercopithecidae; genus Theropithecus; species Theropithecus gelada. Next base: position 33,914,990 of record NC_037672.1, read on the forward strand.
AGTTTAAACTCATTTCGCCTTTTGCAATATTTTCTTTCTTGGGTTAGGAGAGGAGAATGTATTGAGTAATTCCATGGTAACTCATGTTTAACCCCTTTAATACTTCTTGTTGGTAGGATTAGCAATGAAATTATTTAAGGACGTTACTACTTAATTATTTCAGGCACTTTATCCTTTGGGTAGTACATGTTCTAATCACACTTTTTTTTTCTTGCTCTCTCTTAGGTTTACAAAAACTAAAATAAAATATTATTAAGATATTAGGATGTTTGAGGACAAACATTAATTGAAAGGACTGGAGTTAGTGGCAAAATACAAAGAAGAATCAAGTGATTTTGAATATTTTATATTGAAAGTTATAAAGTTTGATGAACTTGCAGGTGGAAACTAGAAAAAATATCTGATATGAGTCATTAAAATGGAAGAAATAACATTTCCTTCAATTTTAAAATCAGCAAGATAATATTATAAAGTAAAAGCAGTAAACATTTGAATATGAAAAGAGTAGATACAAATTAAGTGAAAACTGTCAAAATGTAGTATTTTTCTCCAGAATTATTTTTATTTTAAATATACATTTTTTTCTGTTGATAAACTCATAGTGCATTTTTAAGAAGCAAAGAGTAATTTTTAACACTTTCTAAAAGTCAGTCTCTCAAGAAACGGAAGCAATGAACACTATTTAAATAACAATAAAATAATCAATCATTATGACATTTCAGGAAATATAGTAAATATGGAAGTACACATTTATCATTACCTATGCTTAAATTTTAAAATGAGGATAGATGATTTTAGTGTAATGATTTTTTTATTTGTACTGGTTGGGTTCCAAGTCAACAAATTAACATTTATTTGATCCTAAAAATATTCACAAATAATAAGACTTCAGCATGAAAAGCATTACTGAAATGAAGTTAAAAACTCAGAACATATTGATCGATGTCTTGTGTGAAGTGCTTTATAGGGCTCAATAACAGAATTTTAATCCATATGCCACACATTATTTGTGCCAAATCCAGCTTTTAAGTAATTGATGAGCATATGCTTTTTACCAGATTAGATTTAAAACATGTAAGTAAAAATAATTCATTAAATGCTAAATTTTTCTTTTTATCATGATTTTAAATAAATCAGATAATTATTTTTAATGCAGCATTTAGTCAAGATTTTTTAAGGGACTATAATTTTCATTTTCAGTATATTGTAATAGTCATGTTGAAGTGTTAATGTTGGAGCAGACTTTAACTAAATCTTATATTCGTTCACATTTCTAACATGTTAAGACCAAAAAACAAGACTCCTTTTTAATTTCAAGATATCTTTAATATTTTACTCAAGAAAAATAACATATAATTTAGCGGATTATATTTGAGATAATTGTTTCTGAACTATTATAAATAACATGCCAAAAAATAAAGTTTCACAAATCCTCGTAGGCACATGCAGAATATGCCCCATGGTTTCCCTGGAGATAGTAAGTCCAAATACTTCTACAGAAAAATTTATTTCCAAATTTTTCAAATGGACACCATCTTCCCCTAAGAACAATAACAATAACAGTAGCTAATGTGTAGAGGTTTTATTATTATTATTATTATTATTTTATTTTATCTTTTTTTTTTGAGATGGAGTCTTGCTCTGTCGCCCAGGCTGTAGTGCAGTGGTGAGATCTCGGCTCACTACAAGCTCCGCCTCCTGGGTTCACGCCATTCTCCTGCCTCAGCCTCCCGAGTAGCTTGGACTACAGGCGCCCGCCACCACGCCCAGCTAATTTTTTGTATTTTTAGTAGAGATGGGGTTTCACCGTGTTAGCCAGGATGGACTCGATCTCCTGAGCTCATGATCCGCCCGCCTGGGCCTCCCAAAGTGCTGGGATTACAGGCATGAGCCACCGCGCTGAGGTTTTCTTATAGGTAGCAAAAATACAGCAAGAACTTCACATGTATCACATTTTATCTTCTGACAGTAAGACTGAGATAGATATTATAAGTCAATTTTACAAATGGGAAACAGACATATAGGCAGTAGAAATAACTTATCAGGGATCAGTGAGTATATTAGTCCCAAATTTATTTCAAACCATTCAAACTTTGTTGTTAATCACTGCAATTATAGTAGGCCTACCTTGTTGTCATTTACCAGCATATCAGAAGATTTGGTTTTACTTTAAAACTACAGGGAATGTTATTTGAGGATTATAAATTTGGGAAAATTATTTTGTCCTTTTACTCAAGGCAATTATTATCTACCCTGGAGTAAAAGCATCACAATATGCTTACAATTTTGAATTAATGCAATATATATTAAATATATTTAATTTTCTGCTCTCTCCCTCCCTTACCCCTTACCTAATTTGAGTGGTTTTTTCTTTAAATTCATTTCGTGCAACAAAATTGAGTAAAGTTAAAATGATAACATAGATATATACGTACACACATATGCAACAAATGTTTGGCAAGTAGAAAAAATATTATGGAGTAAACACTAATATTACAAAATTGAGCAAGAAAATATCTGAATCAGAGTCAAATACATATCTGGGCAGCCAGAATGAGTTATGCCTAAGAATTTTCCTTTAAGATATAAGTATATTTTGGAAGAAGTAAAGACAAAGCCTTTACATAAAATTTTAAAACACGTGAGTGGAAAGCTGAGGTTAAAATATACAGATAGGGGCCGGGCGCAGTGGCTCACGCCTGTAATCCCAGCACTTTGGGAGGCCTTGGTGGGTATATCATGAGGTCAGGAGAGACCAGCCTGCGCAACATGGGGAAACCCCATTTCTACCACAGGAAAAAAAAAAAAAAAATTAGCCGGGCGTGGTGGCCTGCGCCTGTGGCGGAGGCAGAATTGTTTGAACCCGGGGGGCGGAGGTTGCGGAGTCGAGAACGTGTCATTGCACTCCAACCTGGACAATGGGGTGAGACTCCGTCTCAAAAAAAAAAAAAAAAGAAAGAAAAGAAAAGATAAATATACCTTCTTTATAAATATGGTAAATCATTGAGCTTGGAAAGGACAATAAAAGATTGTTATGTCGCAGACTATGAAATGTGGAAGCAGAATTATATCCAATGGGTAAGAATAATCAGAGGTATGATTTGCAAACATAGGAACCATTTAGAATGGGAAGGTTTCAATTTTTCTTAAAGTTTCAAACTCCTCTTTGCCATCAACATAATGTATATTATCTTTTTACCTTGGTCTATTTGGAGAAAACGACTTAAATTTCTTGCATGTTCTGAGTAACCAGGGAGTATAAACTGAAGCTCAAAGCACTGCAAATGCAAAATAATGAAAATTAATGTCACCTTAGAAGACTTGTTTTCTATAATAACTATTGAAACACCATAAACAGATTAATATGAAGAGTTGGTTTCAGCATGTTAAGTAAACACATGTGGTTTTTGGTTACAGCTAAGACAGACATTGAAATATTTACTGAATGTTTGCTTCAATAAAAAAATAGAAAATTTGGCATAACTTTGGCCTAATGAGTTAACCGAACTCTAAAACATGAATAAATTTCAAAATGGTAAACAAAAAATTAATAATGACTTAGGTAAGTATATGCCTTAATAGTTTGTTATTGAACTCTAAGCAATTTTTTCTCATAAGAACTTACATGGTAATTTATTTTTATTTTAATGTATTTATATATTTGAAATAATTATTTTATTTTAACTGATAAATAATTATTATATGTGTTAAATATTTATAGGGTATAATGTAATGTTTTGATATTTGTTTACATTGAGGAATGATTACATCAAAATAATTAAGAAATTCATTGCTTTATATACTTGCCATTTTTTGTGGTGATGACCTTTAAAATCTACCCTTTTAGTAATTTTAAAATATACAATGCATTACTTGTTATGGTCTCCATACTGTAAAATATGTAACTAAAGACTGTTTCTCTTGTTTAAGTGAAATTTTGTCCTCTTTGATCAACATGTTACCTTTCCCCAATCATCCCCCTGGTGACCAACATTCTACTCTCTACTTACATGAGTTAACTTTTTAAAGTTCCACAGGTAAGTGAGACCATGTGGTATTTGTTTTTTTCTATCTAGCTTATTTCACTTAGCATTATGTCCTCCAGGTGCATCTGAGTTGTTGCAAATAACAAAATTCTCTCCTTTTTCAGCCTGAATGGCATTCCATTGCTAATACAGACTACATTCCTTAAATCCATTTATCCAATGATGGACACCTAGGTTGCTTTCATATTTTACCTATTGTGAATAATGCTGCAATGAACAAGGGAGTGCAGATATCTCTGGCATACTGATTTCAATTGTGTTGGATATATATCCATCATTGGGACTGTGGGATCATGTAATAATTCTGTGTTTGTTTTCTGAGGAACCTTTGTACTCTTTTTCATAATGGCTGTATCAATTTATATTGATGCACAAACTCCTTTTTCTTCACACCCTTCCTAGAAATTTCTATATTTCATCTTTCTGGAAATAGCCATTCTAAGGGGTGTGAGATGATACTTCACTGTGGTTTTAATTTACATTTCTCTTATGATTAGTGATTGATATGGTTTGGCTGTGTTCCCACCCAAATCTCATCTTGAATTATAGTTCCCATAATCCCCACCTGTCATGGTAGGGACCCAGTGGGAGGTAATTGAATCATGGGCATGGATTTTTCCCATGCTGTTCTTGTGATAGTGAATAAGTCTCATGAGATCTGATGGTTTTATAAAGGGCAGTTCCCATGCACACATTCTCTTGCCTGACACCATGTAAGATGTGCCTTTGCTCCTCCTTCACCTTCTGCCATGATCATGAAGCCTCCCCAGCCATGTGGAACTGTGAGTCCATTAAACCTCATTTTCTTTATAAATTACCCATTCTCAGGTATGTCTTTATTAGCAGTGTGAGAATAGACGAATACAGTGATTATTAGCTTTTTTAATATAGTGTATCTATTGTCCATTTGTTTTTCTTTTGAGAATGTCTAGTTAGGTCCTTTGCCTATTTTTTAATCAGGTTCATGTTTTCTTGATATTGAGTTGAATTTCTTATATATTTTGGATAGTAACCTCCTTATCAGACGTATAAATTACAAATATTTTCTCCCAATCAATTGGTTGTCTCTTCACTCTTATTTCTTTTGCTGTGCAGAAGCTTTTCAGTTTGATGCAATACCTTGTGTAATATTAAACTTTTATTTCACATAATGTACAAAAACCAACTCAAAATATGTATTTTTAATAAGTATGCATTTTAAGACATAAAATTGAAAGATAACGTAGAAATAATTTAAAAGCTTTTAATAATATCAATTATTTCATGACAATGCAATATTTGTTTCATGACTCTTTATAAAAATATGTGTTCTTTATAAATATATATTACTTTATATAATGTACTATATATTACTTTTTATATGCTTAATAAAAATATGACTATATAATTATTTTCTTTATCTTTTAGCCTCTGATGGAAAATAATTCTCATAATTAACTCAGCAAAATTAAGGTTAAAGACGCCGTTTCAAATTTTAATCTACTTCCAAATATTTCCAATCTGTCATAAGTAGAAACAATCAAGGTTAGTCAAAGAGAAGCATCATCTCTCCTAACTCAAAAGTATAATTCGGGTTATGAGGGAGACCCATTATGAATGAAAAAAAAATGATGTTTCCTGTCGAAAATAAACAAAACAGTATTCTATTTGTTCATTTAAAATTTACTTCTACTCATTATTGCTGCTCTCTTGGTCTCCAGAACAAACGTTTCTATTTTAAATGATCTCTAGAGTTTGGTTTACGAAAATATTTGCAGACTTCATTCGCTGTTCAAAAACATAGTTTGCTATAATTCTATCTTGTTTCTGTTTATTATCATTATTTACTGTGGCAATGATTTCAACCAAATGAGGCTGAAGGGTTTCCCATTTAATCAGTGGCTTTGGTTTCAGTGTACTAATCACTTTTTAAGAAACGAAAATAAGATTGAAATAAATAAGTAAAATATTACAAGCTAAATATTAAATCTGTAAATGGCAGTAATAGCTTAGAGGAGCCTTGCATAACTCAGAGCAGTGATAAAACTTTTCGAGTAAAAATGTTCTTGCATTAAGCTATTCATAAATTGCCTAATTACATAAATGTTACAACTTAAAAATAATAACATTGAATAAATGTAAATAATTAAATATTCTCTGATTCTACATTGTCCACATTTCATAACTTTTTCTTAAAAATTAAAGGACATTTTGTGAGTAGTAATCCAAATACTAAATTTCAGGTGCTTTAGTAACCATATTCATTTAAAAGTAGATCTTATATGCAATGAACAGCATAAAATATTAATCAATTTATGGTTATACAAATATTAAAAAATTACAATAAATTTAAATAGAAAATAAACCATTGTAAGTTACATGAACATTGATTCATATAAAATATGTATACAGAAACCAGTTTGCCATCCAACAGATTTTTCAATGGACATTTCAAATATTTTAGCAGGGAATAAAAATTGAAATTAAATGAAAACATTAAATCACCTGCTTTCAGTTTTTAATCAAGTAATTTTTCTTTTTAATTAGTGTTCATAAGCTTTTATTTATCAGTGTAAAAGATTGAAGTGGCTCATTTATAACTAATGTTTTGTTTATTTTTATTTAGTCTGTATTATCACTGGCTATTTTATGTTTGGCTAATATTAATAGATATAACTTATCAAATATTCTTCTGAATATTACATGATAGGCCAGAATTTTTAACTATCTAAATAAATTCTATGAACAAGTAATATGTGCAGAAAAAATTCAAGTTCATTGATTATCAAATTTTCAGTAATTGTGTATTTTTTCTATTACACATAAGACAATCAGAAAATTACTAACATTTGATAAAGGCCATCATGCCCATCACCCTAAATATTTCATTATTGGTAAATCAAAATTGAATTCTGACTGTACTATGTATTTTGTAAAATACTATAATGGTAGACACATGTCATTATATATTTGTGTAAACTCATAGAATGGACAACACTGATAGTTAACCTTAATATTTACTTTGGTCTTTGAATGATAATTATGTCAATGTAGGTTTATTCACTGTAACAAATTCACCACTCTGGTGGAAGATGTTGATAATGGAAAAGGCTAAGCATGTGTATGAACAGGAGTTATAAGGGAAATCCCTGTACCTTCCTCTCAGTTTTGTTATGACCTAAAACTTATATAAAAATAAATTTTATTTTAGAAATACACTACATTTTACAAACTGAAAAAAACAGTAGACTCTGTGTTTGAAAATATTGGTGAATAAAAATATGTAATCATACAAAGTATCAAAAATAAAAGCACACATAAAAAAGTACTGACAAAACTGCAGAATATCAGGGAGCTAAGAGTTACTTCAAGCAGGCCCGATGTACAGACTGAGTTGTGAAAAGAAGTAGAGGGAAGGACACAAAATTCTTTAAAGATATTATGTAGAAATGTTTCCAAGTGTGACAAAACTATAAATCTATAAATCCAGTAGTTAAAAATCACAGGCATGTGTGACACGAAGAAAAACTAAGCTAAGTAATAGGGCTCAATCCAATGAAATTGATTACAACTGAAAATCTTAAAAATAGAGTGCACCAAAATTACAAAACAAAATGAAAAAACCCCAGCGGAGTTCTCATTAGAAAACAAAATCACAAAATATTGAATTCATTAAAAGCGTATCTAGCAGTCTGCAATTCAATAATCATCAAAATAGCTCTAAAATAATGGTGATATTAACAATTTTTCAAACATGCAACAGTTGAAATAATTCATCTCTGCAGAGCTATAAAACAAGAAATTCTTAATCAGTTCTTCCAACAGAAGAAAAAGCATACCAGATGTTAATATGGATATGTAAAAATTATGAATATATGGCCAAATATGAAATGTTACTCTTATAATTTATATATCTTTGCAATATACTCGAGTTATAAGTGAAAATAACAACTATATATATATATAGTTGTTTTATATATATATGGTTCATATATATATATATATAAAAATAAAACTAACTGTTGGGTATCATGCTTACACCTGTGTAATGGGATTATTTGTATTTTAAACCTCAGTATCGTGCAATATGCCCATGTAACAAGCTGCACTTGTGCCCCCCTGAATCTAAAATAAAAGCTGAGATTATGAGAAAAGAAATAAACATATGACCATTTAAATCACAAAGGTCTGGAAAGGAGAAATAGAAGCATGCTATATTAAGTTTCTTGTATAAGAAATCACATATTATTTGAAAGGAAATTTTTGTAAGTTACAGTTATATGCTATAAAGTACAGGACAACCACGAAAAAAGAGTATCTCATACGCTAACAAAAGTAACAAATTCATTTATAAAATTACTAAATTTATAGAAATGGAGAAAAATGGAACAAATAATGGATGGACAGGGCAAATGAATAAGTAAATAAGTGATGGATTTAAACCAACGTGTTTCAGTTATCACAATAAATGTAAATATTCCAAACATCCTTATAAAAAGGAACAGATGAACAGTTCAAAAATGGAGATATACAGATATCTGTTGCCTACAAGAAAACCACTTAAAATATGAATATGCAAATGTTACAAATGCAAGTATTTAAGAAGATATGTATGTCAGCACTATGTAAATAAATTTGGAGTTTTTATACTACCCTGTGATAATGTAGATATCAGAGCAAAAATAACCCCAGGAATAAAGAGGGTTGGTTATATGAGATATATCATAACAGTAAAGGAATTATTAATTAAGAGGACATAATAATTATAAATGGTTATATGGTCTAATAATTATGCTTTCAATTATGTAAAGTTAAAATTATTAGAATAGAAAGGAGAAACAGAAATAGTTGGACATTTTAACATCTCTCTCATAAAAATTAGTAGACAGTTAATCAGAAAATTAGTAAAAATATAAGATCTAAATGACACTATCATCCTATTCAAACGAATTGACATCTGTAGAGAACTTCACCTAACAACAGGATACACATGCTTTTCAAAAGCACAAAGATATGCCACAATAGAGCATATATATCTTTTACGCCATAAAACACATCTTTAAAAAAATGTAAAAAACAGTCATATAATACAGCGTATGTTTTCTAACAACAATAGAATTAAATTAAAAATCAATTATAGAAGAAAGGTGGAATTAGAAGCTATGAAATACAGTTCTACCTAATTATAGGTCACATGGTTAATAATATGGGAAAATAGAAGGCAATTTCAATGGAAGGAAACTAAAAAGATAACATATCAAAATTTATAGAATGCATGTTAAGCAGTGTGTAGAAGAAAACTTACGACACAAGTGACTATATTAGTTAACAAATCTCAAAATCTTGCTGCAAGCTCCTTTTTTTCTGAAATTAAAAATAAAGCCCATTAAATCCAAAGCAAGCAGAAGGAAATAAGAGCATAAAGCAATTTTAAAAATTGAATAATTATTAAGAAATTAGTAAAACCGGCCGGGCGCGGTGGCTCAAGCCTGTAATCCCAGCACTTTGGGAGGCCGAGACGGGTGGATCACGAGGTCAGGAGATCGAGACCATCCTGGCTAACGCGGTGAAACCCCGTCTCTACTAAAAAAAAAAAAAATACAAAAAACTAGCCGGGAGAGGTGGCGGGCGCCTGTAGTCCCAGCTACTCGGGAGGCTGAGGCAGGAGAATGGCGCAAACCCAGGAGGCGGAGCTTGCAGTGAGCCGAGATCCGGCCACTGCACTCCAGCCTGGGCGACAAAGCGAGACTCCGTCTCAAAAAAAAAAAAAAAAAAAAGAAATTAGTAAAGCCAAAGTTGTTTCTTTTATAATGCTGATAAAATTAACAAACCTCTAGGCAAAATATCCAAGAAAGGAAAAGATTACTCAGTTAACAGCATCAGTAATGAGAAAAATGCTATCAGTATAGATTTTACATCAATTTTAAATGATGACATCTTATAAACACAAAGTTATTCCCATAAATTTGACAATTTACATGAAACAAACAAACAAAAAAATCTTTGAAGGACATGAACTACCAAAGTTAACTCTAGAAGAGATAATCTGTATACCTCAATGTTTACTAAATAGTTAAAATTATAGTTACAAAAGAAAACTCCAGGCACCAGCGACTTCACTGCTAAATTCTTTCAAATATTTAAGGGAGAAATAATCCTAATTCTGAAGAAGTTTATCTAGAAAAGAGGAGCAAACATGTTTAAATCGTTTTATAAGTTTAGCAATCACTTGATACAAAAAAACAACAAAAAAAGATGGATCTCAAGAAATGAAGAAGCGACTTAACATTTGAATACAAATCAAGGGTTTTCAACATATTATAGACTAAAAAACAAACAAAGAAGTAAACATATGACTGTCTCAATAGATTTAAAAAAGGACTTGACAAAATGATGTAGATGTAGATACCAAAAGCCATTCAATCTTTTATCACTGAACATAATGTTAGCTATAGGTATAAAGTTGTTGTTGCCCTTTATCAACTTAAGAAAATCAATTTATATTGCTACATTGATGGTTTTAAAAATAAAATGTGTAAAATCCACTGGTGATTTCTGATGAATGGCAGTTTTTTGGTTTTTTTCTGCTTGTTTGTTTGTTTATCTGAATAATTTTTCACTTACTACCATAAACATAGTAAATATATCTAGTATTCATTTCATACATTAGCTATTGGCTAAATTAGAATAAATAATGTTCTTTATTCTGACAAGATAATTCAAAGTGAATCTTTATGAAGTCAGATAGGATTTGGTAAAATTTTGTTATCCATTTAACATGGCAGTAAAATCAAATTACCAAGGGCAATAAACTAATTTTTGATTTCCTCATATAGACCAATTATGTGACCTGTGTATCATACCTGTCACAATAAACTTATGCCACATAGACCATGTAGCAGACATGTCATAAAGAGTCAAAAGGAAAGTGTAACACAATAATCAAGTTTCCATAATGTTAATAAAAGTTCATTTTTATGGAGAAAAAAATTAAATTTTCAAATTTAAGAAAAGAAAAGAAAAAATAGACGTCTCCATCTAAAAATTGTTGTGTTTGAATAGTCTCAGAAGTATATAAAAATAGCTTTCGTGAGGACCTTTAATTAATAGAGCCCCTTGGTGTATTTTTGTTTTGGATTACAGATTATCAAATGGAGGTCTGAAAATATTCTGATGCATACATAATATTATCTTCTATTTTAAAAGTATAAAATATTACAATTTATTTTAAATCTCTACTCTGTCTTGAAGCTAAACATAAATGTGTCATTTTCAAATTATTATAATTGTTTTATTTTCATCTTCCATTTACATCTACAAAGAAAAAGTGTTTTTTTACCATATTAGACATTTCATTTTTTCTAATTGAATGTTCTAGACTATTCCTTTATCCTTGGAATAAATACAATTCCTTTTGACTTGCTTTGTGTAATTTTTACTCAGAACATACTTTAACTCAATTTGTCTTTTATAATGTTTTTCTTGTATTTAGCTTCTGTTATTCAGAGTTAAGATTCACAGTTTTCCACAGCTAAAACTATTCCCATTCCAATCACTTTTGGGTTTTTTTCCCTTAATTAAGAAAAAAACTTAAGTTTATTCTCGACATTAATAAATATGTTTTCCATTATTTCTACAGAGTATTGCCATATTTTATGCTAATTTTATTTAGACATTTTATATTCCTTGCATTCATTATTCAATTTGTTTTTCACTTTTATCTTTTGTTCAAGTGAATTTTTTTCCTACAAAGCGCCATTTATTTGTACATCCTCCACCAGAATCTAAGCAGTTTTCTTCTAAAAGTGTCTTCAATTTCAGCATTTTTTTTCCTGAAGTGCTTGATCTCTCTCTAAATACATACACACACAGACACACACAATTTATAAATGTATAGAGATCTTTTATAATAGGATTTTCATTGCCTTTTACTCTACTCACTAATTAAATAGTGGTTATATACAACGTTTAGCTCTAATTAAAAACTAAATTTCATGAGCATAGCATGCACTGAGTTTTGTGGATTTAGCAGCATATTCTACTGACTAAAATAGTCCTCTGTCGAGCTGAAATGAGTACACAAACAGTTGTGTCTAAAAATGCCTTGCTACCAGAGTTTTGCTTTAGAGCTATTTTTTTTTGTTTATTTAATCTTTGTATTTTGTTTTTATTTTTTGTTCTTTTGAATTTTCTATTTGAATTTGCTACCACAAATTTTTGAGCACACTGCCACCTCAAGATGTCAAGTTGATGTAGAAGTAATTGTGTTTTTTGCCATTACTTTTAGTAGCAATAACCTTTGCACCAACCTAATACAATGTGGCTCTATCAGGAAAAATCTGCCAAGTATTTGTATTTGCAATCTTCTAATTGATTTAGAGACTCTGTGATTTGGTGATATACTCTGATTGAATTTAGGCAAGAATAACACTACTTGGTTGTCTGTTTCTTATAGAGCCAAATTTTTAAAACCCATATGTTGACTATGGGGGTGGAAGGGCACAAGCTATTGCAACATCTTGCTTTCTCTCAATGTAGCAGGCTTCTCTGTTTGCTACCGTTTTTTTCATCCTCTTAATCTAGCCAGTTAAATATGTGTTTGGTGGACATTTTTCAACATTCTGACAAAAGAAGTTTTGTCTCTTCTTTTGCTCTATAGGTATTTGTACCTATGTACTATCTGTTTCTTAAACAAAATCAATGCAAATTAGCAACTTAAAATATTTATTACCTTACAGAAGTGAAGATAGAACCTAGTGGGCTTGATTTATTTGCCCAAAAGGCTAAAATCAAAGTCAGCTGGCCTGGGCTCTTTTTTGGAGATTATCAGGTAGAATCCACTTACAAGATCATTTAAATTGTTGGCAAAATTAAGTTTTATGTATTTGTAAGACTGAAATTCCAGTGTACTTACTGTCAACTGGTAATTTCTCTGCTCCTTAACGTCACCTGCATTTCTTCTCAACTGGCTCCTCCATCGTCAAACCAACAGAGCATTCAGTCTTTCCTACATTTTTGAATCCTTCTGTTTGCCCCTCTGCCTCTTCACTTCTGCCTCTAGCTGGAGAAAGTTCTCTGCTTTCAAGGATACATGGGATTAGATGGGGCCCACCTGGGCAAACCAGGATACTCTCCCTATTTTAAGGTATGTATTCTTAATTACATCTGAAAAGTCACTATGTCATGTAAGAAAATATATTCACTGGTTCCATAAATGTGATAGGAATTGAAAAAATAAAATCATAAATCATCAGACTTTAAGATAAGACAATTCTAGATTCCAAGCCTAGCTCAATTCTATATACTGTATAATATTAATTGTATTTTCTGGGTACGGTGGTATGCACATTTAGTCCCAGCTTCTCAGGAGGCTGAGGCAGGAGAATCCCTGGAACCCAGGAGTTAGAGATTGCAGTGAGCCATGATGGCACCACTGAATTCCACCCTGGGTGACAGCACCATATTTGGTTTCTAAATTAAAAAGTGAAATATTAACTGTATTATAAAATATCTTATAAACATTTTTTTCTTAGGATCTTCTTTATGTAATATAGCAGTTTCGCAGTTATTTCTATTCCAGGTTTTTTCCTTAATTTTAATATACCTGTAGTTAAACCATTGTGCAGAAATATCTATACATTTTCTAGATAATGGTGATATGGTTTGGCTGTGTCCCCACCCAAATCTCATCTTGAATTGTAGTTCCTGTAATCTTCACATGTCATGGGAGAGACATAGTGGGAGGTAACTGAATCATGGGGGCTTTTACACTCATGCTATTCTCCTGAAAGCGAGTGAGTTCTCACGATATCTGATGGTTTCATAAGTGGCTTTCCCTGCATTATTTGACACTTCTCTCTCCTGCCTCCTTGTGAAGAAAGATGTGTTTGCTTCCCCTTCCACCATGATGTATGTGGTGGAGGCCTCCCCAGCCATGTGGAACTGGGAGTCAATTAAACTTCTTTCCTTTATAAATTACCCAATCTCAGGTATTTTTTTCATACTAGTGAGAGAATCGACTAATACCTATGACTATCAAAGCTGATTATTGCACTGTTTTTCCTTCTAGTGATGTGGCGTGTGGCCCTTTTCCCTTTTTGTTAAAAAATAATTGGCATGAATTTGTCAGTAGCTTTTAACTATAGATATATAATTTCATTTTTCAAAAATTTTGTGAGACTCAGCAAGACTACAAGTTGTTTTGAACAATAGAAGCTAGTAATTAAAAATGATAACTACAAGTGAACAAAGAACAACTTTCTTTCATAAAGCTGACAATCATATGGATAAAAGAACAGTTCGCTTATTAATTGCTTTTCAAAGTCACTTGAAGAAAGTGAAGAAGAGCAAAACTTTTACATTGAAGTTTAAGCTAAAATATTTCATTTTAAAATCTGAAGTTAGTATTTCTGAAGTAACAATATTAAATAAAAATGGAAGGAAAGGCCGGGCGCGGTGGCTCAAGCCTGTAATCCCAGCACTTTGGGAGGCCGAGGCGGGCGGATCACGAGGTCAGGAGATCGAGACCATCCTGGCTAACATGGTGAAACCCCGTCTCTACTAAAAGTACAAAAAACTAGCTGGGCATGGTGGCGGGCGCCTGTAGTCCCAGCTACTCGGAGGCTGAGGCAGGAGAATGGCCTGAACCTGGGAGGCGGAGCTTGCAGTGAGCCGAGATCGTGCCACTGCACTCCAGCCTGGGTGACAGAGCGAGACTCCGTCTCAAAAAAAAAAAAAAAAAAAATGGAAGGAAAACAATTTGACCTACTTGAACATTTAATAAACAGAAATTTGTATAAACCTTTGAAAGAAAAATTTTAAAAGAAACATAAATTGAAAATATTATAACATATTATAGTACAAATGACAGATATGTGGGTAATACTTATAATATTAAAAGGGCAGTTAGGAATCATGAAAAAAATTCAATTTTACCCAGTTGAAAATAGAAAAAGGACATAAAAAGACAGGTCAAAGAACAAGAATTAGAAATAGATAAAAACCATGATAGAAAATGTTCAAAAATATTGGTAATCACAAATATGAAAATTAAAGAGACACTAGTGTAACACTTTGTCCCTATTATATTGCCAAACATGGGACAGATTATATTTATTCCTTCCAGGGATCTGAATAAAATTTTGTGCTTACTCTTTGTTAAGAATGTGTATCATTCAATAATTTTAGAAAGCAATCTGATAACATCTATTATAAGATATTGATTGATTGATATAAACATCATAAGTTCTATAATGACACGGTATATATATTTGTACATAAGAGAATACTTGTATTTTTATGGTATTTTTATAACAGAAGAAAACCCAAAATATAAATACTGTGAATGCTTGTTAATAAAAACCGTAGTTATAACAACATAAAACTATACAAAATGTAGGATATTATGCATTCAGTAATAATGTTTGATTAGTGTATTATGTAGACTTATATGGTAATATTTCCATAAAGTTTAAAAAAGTAAGAAAAACAAGCTACAGACAAAGAGATAATACTGTTTCCTGTCTCTGGATAAAAATTCAATACTTTATATGAGCTTATATAACATTTTTGGCAAAGTATTTATAGTTGAAGTGGATTATTGGTTTTAGATTTTATTTCTACAAATTTGTGAACTGGTTTGCATGGGAGGGTGAAAAAAAGACCAGAAATATAACGTTTATACACAATTATTCTAGAAAGTGTTATAAAAACAAGATCAGTGTGTTACACAAACATTGTCAAGAAGGGGAAAGGTCAGAATAACAATATTTTGTTTGACTGCTTTTATGATATAATAGTAAACAGTAATAAGAAGGTCTTAAGTTCTTTACTTTTTATCTAGAGTTCTTCCAAGCAAAATGAATTTCTCCTTTTCTGTTGGCCTTTATAATTCTTTCAAGTTTTCTAACTGGTACAAACTTCAACATGAGCAGAAATATAATCAGATTTTTCTAGCTTCTGACAAATTAGCAAAGAAACAGTTGAGGGCCTTTATCATATTTTGCTAGAAATACTATTTGAAATATAAAATATCTAAAAATTAATAAAACTTCTTTGTACAACTGTGCAACAAATAAGGATAATACTGAAAAATAGAAGAAGAATTCTACTTTTCTCTGTTGACAAGAATGACAGAAAAGTTTAGGATAAATGAGAACAATCCAGAACCTAAAATAAAAAAAATAAAAAGCAAGGTCAGTTTTTTCTAGTGAAGCAATAAATGATGTTTGAAATAAAGTCTCTTTTAATTTATCTTTTTTTCCCCTCAAAAAATGGTGGAGAGGAGGCTTTGACTGTGATGTGATTTGGTTGTGTCCCCATTCAAACCTCATCTTTAATAGTAGCTCCCATAATTCCCACATGTTGTGGGAGAAGCTTGGTGGGTGATAATTGAATCATGGGGGCAATTTACCCCCATATTCTTCTCGTGGTTGTGAATAAGTTCATTAGATCTGATTTTATAGGGGGTTTTGCCTTTTGCTTCATTCTCATTTTCTCTTGTAAGATGTGCCTTTCACCTTCCAGCATGAGTGTGAAGCCTCAGCCATGTGGAACTGTGAGTCCATTACTCTTTTTCTTTATAAATTACCCAGCCCCAGGTATGTCTTTCTTAGCAGAGTAAAAACAGACTAATATAGTATATTGGTACCAGGAGTAGGATGCTGCTGTGAAGATTCCTGAAAATGTGGACGTGACTTTGGAACTGGGTAACAGGCAGAGGTTGGAACAGTCTGAAGAACTCAGAAGAAGAAAGAAAAATGTGGGAAAGTTTGGAACTTCCTAGAGACTTGCTGAATGGCTTTGACCAAAATGCTGATAATGCTATGAACAATGGAATTCAGACTGAGGTGATTTCCGATAAAGATAAGGAATTTGTTGGGAACTGGAGTAAAGGTGACTCTATGTTTTTCCAAAGAGACTGGTGGCATTTTTCCTGACCCTAGAGATATGTGGAACCTTGAACTTGAGGGAGATGATTTAGGGTACCTGCCAGAAGAAATGTCTAAGCAGCAAAGCATTCAAGATGTGACTTGAATGCTGTTAAAAGCATTCAGTTTTATAAGGGAAACAGAGCATAAAAGTTCAAAAAATTTGCAGCCTGGCAATTGATAGAAAAGAAAAATGTATTTTCTGAGGAGAAATACAAGCTGACTACAGAAATTGGCATAAATAATGAGAAGCCAAATGTTATTCACCAAAACAATGGGGAAAATGTCTCTAGGGCGTGTCAGAGACCTTTGCAGCAGCCCATACTATCATCACAAGCCCGGAGTCTAGAAGAAAAAATGGTTTCATGGGCAGGGTCCAGGGACCCCCTTCTATGTGCCGCCTAGGGACATACTGCCCTGCATCCCTGCGACTCTAGTCATGGCTAAAAAGGGCCAAGGCACAGCTTGGACCATTGCTTCAGAGTATGCAAGCACCAAGCCTTGGCAGTTTCCATGTGGTGTTAAATCTGTGGGGGTACAGAAGTCAAGAACTGAGGTTTGGAAATCTCCACCTAGATTTCAGAGGATGTATGGAAATGTCCAGGCAGAGGTATGCTGCAGGGGCAGAGCCCTCATGAAGAACCTCTGTTAGGGCAGTGCAGAAGGGAAATGTGGAGTTGAAGCCCCCATATGGAGTCCCCACTAAGGTACTGCCTAGTGATGGTGTGAGAAGAGGGCCACATTCTTCCAGACCCCAGAGTGGTAGATCCACCAACAGGTTGCACATGCACCTGGAAAAGCCACAGTAACTCAATGCCAGACTGTGAAGTAGGGCAAAAGGGGGCTGTACACTGAAAAGCAACAGAGGCAGAGCTGCCCAAGGCCATGGGTAGCCACCTCTTGCATCGGCATGATCTGGAGTTGAGACATGAAGTCAAAGGAAATTATTTTAGCATTTTAACATTTGACTATCCCACTGGATTTTGAACTTTCATGGTGCCTGTAGACCGTTTGTTTTGGCCAATTTCTCAGATTTTTAATGGCTGTATTTACCCAATTCCTGTACCCTCACTGCATCTAGGAAGTTACTAACTTGCTTTTGATTTTATGGATCATAAATGAAGGGAATTGCTTTGTCTCAGATGACACTTTGGACTGTAGACTTTTGAGTTAATGCTGAAATTAGTTAAGACTTTGTGGGACTGTTGGGAAGGCATTATTGGTTTTTGAAATGTGAGGACATGAGATTTTTGGGGGGCTAGGGGCAGAATGATATGGTTTGGCTGTGTCCCCACCAAAATATAATCTGAAATTGTAGCTCCCATAATTCCCATGTGTTGTAGAAGGAACCCGGTGAGAGATAAATGAATCATGGGGGTGGTTTCCCTCCATACTGTTCTCATGGTAGTGAATAAGTCTCATGAGATATGATTTTATAAGGGGTTTCCTCTTTTGCTTTGCTCTCATTCTGTTTTCTCTGCTGCCATGTAAGATGGTCCTTTCACCTTCTGCCATGACTTTGAGGCGTCTGTATCCGCATGGAACTATGAGCCCTTTAAACCTCTTTTCCTTTATAAATTACCCAGTCTTGGGTATTTCTTTATCAGCAGCATGAAAACAGACAAATACAGACAGCACGCCTCATCCACTAAGAAATTATAATGTAGTATGTAGAGATTCACACTGTGAACTATATCTAAGAAGCAACACAGGTGTTCACATAAAACAAACATACCTTCAAGTGTAGGGAAAAATAAAGTGGGTAGCAGCCCATGTGGTGGACTTGGCCAAAAAAAAAAAAAAAAAAAACTGTGAGTGACTCCTCACTGCATCAGAAGGGGAGAGAGTGTTTTTGAGACGCACAATTCCCCTGAACAGCCAGGTGATCCAAGCTGCGGGAGAGTTCCTTGACCCTACCAAACCCTTAATCTTACTTGGGATGTAGTAAAGAAACTGAGAAATAATGGCACTGTGACATGCCCTGCAGATACTTGCAGACCTGGACACTGATAAAAGGTAACTATTTCTAATCCTAACTCACAGGGGGCTGCATGGCAACCTGCCAGCCAGCATGGGCAGCAGTCATGTGTTGGAAGAGTCTCAGGATGGGGACTTGTGATCGATTCTAAAGCAAGGGAAGAGAAGCCTTCACTAAGAGAGGAGTGTGGTGTAAGCTCAAGCTATGGGCACTAGGTCTGAATAGCACCACTTCATGAGATTAGACCAGGAAAGGTTTAGCCTGAGAACCACAGTTTTGATTCAGGCAGCAAGTTTTATAGCCTGGGTGGTTTTGAGGTCTGAAGAAAAACTGCTTATGACTTAACCAACTATTCCAACTTGCACCCAGCATTGGGCCATGGGAGGGCACCCCATCAGGTTGGAAGCATATGACTTAGCCAACTGTTCCAACTTGCAGCCAGCATTGGGCCATGGGAGGGCACTCCATCAGGTTGGAAGCGTGAGTGTGAAGTGGATTCCACTATCACTTGCTAGGCTGTGGAGCCTGGACTATCATGATAGGTCTTTGGTATGGCAGCAGTTGCTCTGCTTCTGCCTGGAGCATTTCTCTAGGGGACTAAGAACAGCCATCTGACTCCTGTTGAGATCAGTGCTTGTGCAATCATTAGGGAAACTGAGTGCAGGCTTTCTCATCACAACTCCACCCAGCTTCACCCCCGCTACCTCCCACCTTGGAGGAGGAGCACCTGACTGGGACCACTGAGAGTTCCATGGCCCAACCCATTGTCTGGGACAGCTAAGTACCTCTGGTTAATAAAAGTCAAGCACCACTTACTGGCACCCAATTGGTACACTGCAACTATAACTGCCACTTGAGAAAGCCACCATACTAAGGCTCTACATCACCAGGGAGATCATACAGAATTTATACTACTGAAAGAGAGGGAAGTAAAGAATGAGAAATCATCAAGAAAATAGGACTCTTTTTTAAAAAGCCAAGAACACTTCTGAAAATAAAAAAAAAAAAATTTGAAGGAATGACAAAATACAGTGGAAAGCTTCAGCAATCGACTAGATCAAGTAGAGGAAGGAATCTCAGAATGTGAAGACAAGTCAGACAAAATTCATTTAGAAAAAAGTTAATCCAGTCAGACAAAATAACAAAAAAAAAATTTTTAATAAAATGAACACAGCCATCAAGAAGTATGGAACTACATAAAATGGGTGAACTTATGAATCATAGGTATTTAAGAGGAAGTGGAAAAAACAAAAAAGTATGGTTGACCTGTTTGAGGAAATAATTGAGAAAATTTTCCTTAATCTAGCAAGAGATTTAGACATCCAGATACAAGAGGCCGGCAGACTCCAATAAATACATTACAAGAAGGGTCATAACACTTCACACAGTCCTAAGACTGTCTAAAGTGAACGTGAAGGAAATATTCTAAAATTAACAATAGAAAAGCTTATAGTCACCTCTAAACGAGACCCTATCAGACTAACAGTGGAGAATCTCAGCAGAAATCTTATAAGCAAGAATAGATTGAGATTCTATTTTCAAAGTGCTTAATGACAAAAAACTGCCAACCAGGAATTCTGTTTTCTATCAGAATAAGCTTTATAAATTTAAGGAAATAATTTCCCAGAAAAGCAAATGCTGAGGTAATTCATCACCTCTAGACTGGCCCTACAAGAAATGCTCAAAGGAGATTTAAATACAGAAAAAAAAAATATTCACCATCACAATAACACATAAAAGTATAAAACTTACAGGTGTTATAAAACAAATATGCAACAGAGGAAAATAAATAACATGAGTACAGCAGGATACCACCAAAACACAAATACAAATAGAATAAAAAGAAGCAGAATCTTTAATACTAGAAGATAATTAACATTATGATAGGAATAAAACCTCACATATCAATATTGACCATGAATGTAAAGGAATTAAATCATCCACTTAGAAGAATTAGAAGAGTGGAATGGATTTAAAAATATGAACCAACTATATGCTGTTTTCAAAAAGTGTCCCTTACTGGTAAAGACACATAGACAAAAGGTAAAGGGGTGCAAAATATATTTACACAAATGAAAAGCAAAAATGAACAGAAGTAGCTATATTATACCAATAAAATATACTTTAAATCAAGTACAATAAAAAAAAGACAAAGAAGGTCATTATATAATGGTAAAATGATCAATTCAACAAGAGGATATAACAATTCTAATATATTTGCCCCAATACTGGAATAACTAGATTATAAATCAGATTTTACTATACCTAAAGAAAAACATAGACAGCAACACAATAATATTCGGGGACTTCAACATCTAACGTACAACACTGAACAGATCATCATCACAGATAATCTTTGAAGAAACACTAAACTTAAATTGGATTTTAGGTTAAATGGACCTAGTAGACATGTAGAGTACATACTACCAAACAACCACAGAATATACATCCTTAGAATCAGCGTATGAAACATTCTCCAAAATAGAAAATATGTTAAGCCACAAAACAAGCGACAATGAATTTTTAAAAATTGAATTCATACCAAATATCTTCTAGGAGCACATCAGAATAACTAGAATTCAATGCCAAGAGAAAGTTTTGAAACTTTACAAATACATGAAAATTAAATAACGTGCTTTTGGATGATCTTTGAGTCAAAGAAGAAATTGTCAGAAATGTTTTAAAAATTGAAACAAACAAAAATGGGGACACAACATATCACAACCTATGAGATACAGCAAAAGCAGAGCTAAGATGGAAGTATATAGTGTTAAATGTCTTCATCAAACAATAGAACGACCACAAATTAACAACTGACATGACACCTCGGAGAGCTAGGAAAATAAGAAGAAACTCAACCCAGAGCCAGAAGAGTAAGAGACATAACAAAATTACAGCAGAACTAAATGAGGTTGAGAACAACAACAATAAAATGATATGAAAGGAAGAATTGTTTCTTTGACATGATAAATTGATATCTGCTATCTAGATTAATCAAGTAAAAAAGACAAGATTTAAATAAGCACAGTAAAAATTAATAAATTTGAGATTGTAACTGATACCACAGGAATACAAAAGTTCATCAGAGACTACTATAAAAATTTCTGTGTGCACAATCTCGAAAACCTAGAGAAAATGGATGAATTTCTGAAAACATACAGCCTCCCATGGTTAGCAAGGAAGAAATAGAAATCCTGAACCAACAAATAATGAGTCATGAAATTGAATTAGTAATAAAAATATTCCAACAACAACAACAATAAGAAAATCTAGGACTAGATGAATTTGCAGCAAAATTCTGACAAGTCAGATTCACACTCAAAGTTTACCAGATATACAAGGAAGAGCAGGTACAATTCCTACTTAAACTCTTCCAGAAAATTAAGAAGGAGGAATCTTCTTAACTCATTCTATGAAGCCATTATCACCCTGATAGCAAAGTCAGACTAGGATGCAACAAAAAAAGAAAACCACAGGCTAATATCGCTGGTGAAAATAGATGCAAAAATGCTCAAGAAAATACTAGCAAACCAAATCCAACAGTACCTAAAGAAGATAATATACCATGGTCAGTTGGATTTTATTCCAGGATCACAAAGGTGGTTAAATATACCATAATCAATACATGTGATTCACAACATAAACAGAATTAAAAACTAAAAGCATATTATTATCTCAATAGATTCAGAAAAAGCATTTGACAAAATTCAACATCATGTTATGATAAAAACCCTCAACTAACCCGGGGCTGAAGGAGCATACCTCAAAATGACAAGAGCCATTTATAACAAACCCACAACCAACATCCTACTGAACAGAGAAAAGTTCAAAGCCTTCATCCTAAAAACTAGAACAAGAAAAGGATGCCTTCTTTCACCACTTGTATTCAGCAGAGTACTGTAAGGCCTAAACAGAACAATCAGAAAGAAAATAAATAAAACAATCCAAACTGGAAAAGAGAAAATTGAATAATCTTTATTTGCTGATGATATGATCTTATACCTAGAAAACCCCAAAGACTCCTCCATAAAACTCCTATCTTTGATAAAAGACTTCAGTAAAGTTTCAGGATACAGAATCAATGTACACAAATCAGTAGAATGTTCATATCAATAACAATCAAACTGAGAGCCAAAGCAAGAAGTTAATATAATTTGCAATTAAGGATACATTTAATCAAGGAAGTAGACAATCTCTACAAGAAAAACTACAAAACACTGATGAAGAAATTGTAGATGGGCCAGATGCAGTGGCTCATGCCTGTAATCCCAGCACTTTGGGAGGCCAACACAGGTGGATCACTTGAGGTCAGGAGTTAGAGACTAGCCTGACTAACATGGTGAAACCCTGTCTCTACTAAAAATATAAAAATTATCCTAGCATGGTGGTGGACACCTGTAATCCCAGCTACAAGAGAATCACTTGAACTCTGGAGGAGGAGGCTGCAGTGAGCCGTGATCGCAGCATTGCACTCCAGCGTGGGTAACAGAGTAAGACAAGAAAGGAAAGAAAGAAAAGAAAGAAAGAAAAGAAAGAAAGAGAGAGAGAAAGAGAGAGAGAAAGAGAGAAAGAAAGAAAGAGAGAGAGAGAGAGAGAGAAAGAAAGAAAGAAAGAAAGAAAGAAAGAAAGAAAGAAAGAAAGAAAGAAAGGAAGGAAGGAAGGAAGGAAGGAAGGAAGGAAGGAAGGAAGGGAGAGGAAGGAAGGAAGGAAAGAGAGAGAGAGAAAGAAGGAAGGAAGGAAGGAAAAGAAAGAAAGAAAGAAAGAAAGAAAGAAAGAAAGAAAGAAAGAAAGAAAGAAAGAAAGAAAGAAAGAAAGAAGAAAGAGAAGAAAGAAAGAAATTATTGATGACACAAGCAAATGGAACAACATGTTGTGCTCCTGGATAAGAAGAATCATTATCATTTAAATGACTATACCACCACAAGCTATAGATTCAATGTAATTCTTATCTAAATACCAACATTATTTTTCACAAAATTAGGAAAAAAATCTAAAATTCACATGGAACCAGAAAGAACCTGAATAGCCAAAGCAATCTTAATCTAAAAAAAAAATTAATAGCTAGAGGCAAAGTATTATCTGACCTCAAATTATATAACAAGGCACACATAAAGACTGGGTGTGGTGAATCATGTCTATAATCCTAGCACTTTGAGAGGCCAAGGAAGTTGGATTGTTTGAGGCCAGGAGTTCAAGACAAGCCTGGGTAACATAGCAAGATCCCATTTCTGCAAAAAGTGAAAAAATTACCTGAGTGTTGTGGTGTGTGCCAGTAGTCATAGCTACTTGGAAGGCTAAGGGAGGTTCACTTGAGCCCAGGTGTTTGAGGCTTCAGTGAGCTATGATTGTAACACTGCACTCAAGCCTGTGTGACATTGTGAGACCTTGTCCCAAACGAACAAAGAAAAAGATGCATAGATCAATGAAACTGAATAGAGATCCTAGAAATAAAGCCACATACTTACAGTCAACTAATCTTTAACAAAGGCAACAGAAACATACACTGGGGAAAGGATATCCTTTCAATAAATGGTATACGGATAATGGAATAGCAATATGCAGAAGAAGGAAACTGAGTCCCATATCTCCTACCATATACATAAATCAACTCAAGCTGGATTAAAGACTTAAACATAAGCCCTGAAAACATAAAAATACTAGAAGAAAATCTAGGGAAAAAAAAATTCCTGGACATTGATCTAAGCAACAGATTCATGACTAAGTCCTGAAAAGCAAATGAAACAAAAACAAACAGTAAATGAGTGAGACTGAATTAAACTAAAATGCTAATGCACAGCAAATAAATAATCAACAAAATGGGCAGACGACATGCAGAATTGGAGAAAATATTTGCAAACTAAGCATCAGATAAGGGACTAATATCAAGCATATAGAAGGAATTAAAAAACTCAACGATAACAACAAAAAACAAAGAACCCTATTAAAAAGTGGACAATGGACATGACCAGACATTTTTCAAAAAAATATACACAAATAGCTAAGAAACATATGAAAAATGCTCAACATCATCATTCATCAGAGGAAGTAAATTGAACCCAGAGCGATATGTCATCTTATGCCAGTCAGAATGGCTGTTATTAAAAAGTAAAAAAAGCAAATGTTGGCGAGGATGCAGAAAAATGGAAATGCGTATGTACTGTTGGTGTGAAGTTAAATTAGTACAACCTCTATGGAAACGATATGGAGATTTCTCAAGGACTAAAAATGGAACTAACATTCTATCCATCAATCCCACTACTGTGTATCTACCCAAAGGAAAAAAAAATCATTATAATAAAAAGATACTTGCATTTGTATGTTTATCACAGTAGTATTCACAAAAACAAAGATATGGAATCAACCGAAGTGTCCATCAAAGGATGACTGGATAATAAAAATGTGGTATTATATATAATGGAGTATGATTCAACTGTATATAAGAATGAAATCATTTATTTTTCAGCAACACGAATGGAACTACAGTCTGTTATCTTAAGTGAATTAACCCAGAAACAGAAAATCAAATGCCATTTATATGTCCTCACTTATAAATGGGAGCAAAATAATATGTACGCATGAACAGAGAGTGTGGAATAACAGACATAAGAGATTCAAAAGGGTCGGAAATTGGGAGGGGATTGGGAATAAGAAATTTCTTAATGGGTACAAAGTACATTTTTAAGATGTTGATTACACTAAAACCCTAGACTTCCCCATGAAGCAATATATTCATGTAACAAAATTGCACTTGTACCTGTTAAATTTACACAAATAAAAAATTATGTTTTTGGCCAAACTTTTTTTTAACTTGTAAAACACACTATTGCCAAAGTTGGGGACAAAACTTTTTCTGGAGGAAATATTAGCAATATATGTAAAACTCAAAATAATTAACCATCAGTTTCATTGCTAGGAATTTATCATTAGACGATAAATTGTCAAATAAGTGAGATAAGACTTACTTACAAAAATACTCATAACATTATAATTGATTTATGATTTTAAATATCTTACAAATGTGATAACACATAATTATGATTCTTCTATAAAAGGGGTATTAAAATTCATTTTAGGAAATGTCTAAACAGCATGGATAAATTTATAAGATAATGCAAAATTCAGATAACTATTTTTTTTCAGTCCATGTGTATATGCATAGTATAAAACTAAAAAATATGTTGTGATCCATGCTTATATTCAAGTAGAGGAAATACCTTTCTCTTGCTTCTAAAATATTTTATATCTTTTTGAAAGAATATATATTACTGATGAAATTATGAAAATACTATTTATACAAAATAAAAATTCAGATTTGATATCTCAAATCAAAATTCCTTGCATAAAAAAGTCTATTCTGTGTGATTTTTTTCCTTGTCCTATGATGTCCTCTACCTGATGTTTAAAATGGCTATGGCTAGCATTTCCCTACCTTTGATAAGCTTTTCCTTTCGGACCAGTCAATGCATAGTGAATAATTTCTTTCAGTTTGTCTCATATTAAAGTATAAGATTTCTTTGTGGGATTTAAAAAGCCACAAAACTTTATAAACATAAGAATTACTTCCACATTAAAAGATGAAACACAGCAGGATAGTACTGTAGGCCCAGGGAATGTCTTAGTCATTGAATTCAAATGGAATACTACCCCCCACCAAAATGAT
This sequence comes from Theropithecus gelada, assembly GCF_003255815.1. NCBI lineage: Eukaryota > Metazoa > Chordata > Mammalia > Primates > Cercopithecidae > Theropithecus > Theropithecus gelada. Next base: position 33,941,582 of record NC_037672.1, read on the forward strand.
TTTTAAAATGTCATCATCTTTTCAATATGAGGAACTGAACAGGCTTAGGGAGAACAAGGTAAAAGCCAGTTTGGAGGCTAAAAGGTGCAATCATCACAATTTGAACTTTTAATCTGAAAGACCTTCAATTTCCTCTCCCATTGGCTTCCACAGGATAGCTTAACTGCAGGATTCACTTAATTCCAGCTCAACTATTTGAAGATACCTTGAAAGCACTATAAAGTAAAAGGGATCATGAGAGAAGCAAAGAGATTTAAGCATTCAAAATCATCCAATGCCAGCATCACAGATTGTAACTTTTCAGTATCTTTATGCTTCAAATATAAGCAAAGACCTCCTTAGATTATTGCCAATAAAGACATAAATGTCAAAATCTGCTAGACACTTAGAGGACTGCTGTAACTGATGGGATGTGGATAAGGCTGAGCAGACAGATGGATGAAATTATAGTGAATCTTTGTGATCTTTTCAACGACGGTGTGCGACTGCTATAACTGTAACTCAGAGTCCTTTAATTAGAACTATAAACTTAGTAAGTCAAATGAAATAATAATAATAATAAAAAAACCTAGAAGCTTCTTCAGGGGACATAGATTAAGGATCAATGTGCATGTCTCAGAAAAATACAATAGGCTGTAATGACTGACAGGGATGCCCTGCTTCAAAGAATGGGTAAAAGAGCTTGCTCGAAAGCACAGAAACTGCAGACAAAGACAGAAAGGGATTTCACCAAATTGTCAGGGAAATGGAGTGTCAGGCACACTGTTAAAACTTGGGAAAATTAGCAAAGCACATCTGTCTGGTTAAGATGAAGTTCTGTGCTTCAAAATTAGGAGACTGTGCCATTGAAAGATGAAATATGGACAATGTCATTTGGACAAAAGGAAAAATAGATTATAGAGAATACTTATTTTAAATTAAAATGCCAATATTTATGGTATTATTTGATGATTTTTATAAAAATTAATTAAAATTCATTTTCTAATTTTAGAGAGGCAGATACACTGTGTAATTTGAATTTCCATATATCTTAGAGAATACACAGTAGTAGAACATGGACCCTATGCATGTAATTCTGTTTAAGAATGTAAACCCTGTTCATTCAGGAATAAACCCACAAAATAAGACAATGCAAAAAGTTTATTTTTATATACTCTTTTAAGTTCTGCGAAAGTATTATTTATTCCTCGTAACAAACCTATGAGATAACTATTACTGGTTTCCCTGTTTTATAAATTAGCAACATAAGCCAAGAGACTTTAACTAACTGACCTGATATTATGTGTGTAGTTAAGTGGGTGAGTCAGAGTGAAACCCAGGTAGTATAATTTTCACTGCCCATATGCTGAACCAATATGCTAGAGGCCCTCCCCTGAGAAGACATATTAAAGCCCATCTTCACTCTGCTGAAATCAGTATTCACCATCATCATATCTTGGTCATAAGAACAGAAACTGCATTCTTGACAACTGTAGAACTACTGCTTATGTACTGTCTGGAATATGCGGATGTCATTTTTTACAATATCTAATGATTCTATTGCTTACAAAATGTTTCTATCTACACAGTAGCACATACAAGCACATACAAGCACACACATACACACGTACATACATGCACAATATCTTTACCTATTATTTTTCTGTGTAGTTCTTTCATCTAGTTCAATGGCTCACTGGTTCTCAGTGCACATAAGAAATACATGGAGAACTTTGTTATAAAACACAAATTTATACCCAGAATCTCAGAGTCAGTAAGCGTGAGATAGACTTAAGAATCTGCATTTCCAACAGGTTTCCAGATAATGGCAATGCTGCTGGTGTAGGAATTGTACTGACCAGTGCTCTAGCAGAAAACTCACCAAAGCTTATCTTTCTCCAAGCACATTCATGATTTTCTCATTAGTTCTGATTCTCCATCCCTGTGAATTCTCACTATCTGAAACTGTCCCTTTTAATTTACTGAGAACGTCACTGAAACCAAACCCAAGTAGCATTTATCAGACAATGGAATTTGTGCTTGTTATTTCTGGCTTAAGCCAAATAGTGCGTGAAGCAATTAGTGTTAAACATGGCCTCATGAATTTTTAAGTGAGTTCATGATGCCTCTAATATCATGAGATTATCAATGTTCTTGATATGTTTTTATGAAGGGCACATTCCTTTTCTGACTACTATCTTTTAAATGCATGTTCTATGTATTTTATATATTTTATAGTCATGTAATACTTGCTGTTTCTTTTCTTCTTTATTTCTGCCATATTATGTCTTTACCTTTGTTTACTTATCATATACTTTTGAGGAAAAAAACCTATAAAGAAGCAGCCAAAAAAAAAAAAAAAAAAAAAAAGGGCAGATGGGAAGATGAAAGATAATATGATCCACAATCCATTAAATAGTAACTGCATGATATATACAACAGTAGTAATCCTGTACACAGTGACATATTATGTATACACTGACTTTAAATTCAATTAAAATTTCATTAACAAAAACAAAAGAAGAAAGTTTGAAAATAGGTTTATGGAGTTGATATAAGCAAAGCTTAAATATAATTCCACTGGTTTCTACAAAGCTTCTGAACCTGGATTCTGGAGAGGTACATATTTGTTAACACAAAAAGTATAATATTTGGGCTATGTGACACTAGGTATACTTCAATATTTAATAGTAAGAGGGAAAAAAGGAACTGTAGGAGTTAGTTTTTTTACAGAAAGAATAAATCTCAAAAACACATTTTTAATAACATGGAAAGAGCTGACTCAGGTGAAGAAGGATTTCTTATTTTGCTAAAATGCCAAATTACTTCTTTCCTTTGGCCTGGGCTGCTAAGGGGACAGGACTGTTATAACTCAGCAAGTACAAGTAAATCCAACTGAAAAAGCAAATAATTAAAATGAAAAAAAAGGGATCTTGCTAAAAAGATATAAATAATTTAATATATTAAAACACAAATTGTATTTAAATGCCATAGGAAAACAACATATAATAGAAAAACAAATGTTTTAGGATACAAAAATAGCAACTCCTCAGAGAAAAAACACAAATATTTTAAATCCCTGGTAGTTATGCATGTGACATTTCACACTTCTCTAATAGTGAAAAAATAAAATACTATGTATTCCCATACTCTCAGAGGTTGGAAACAGTTCTGTATTAATATTTCAGATGCACTGTCATCCCCAAGGTACTGGAACGAGGTGTCTTTTTAAAAATTGTTCTGAAGTACCCATTTCAACAGTCATTTGTGAAAAGCAAAATACTTGTTTTTGTAATTCATTTGAGATGTATTGTCAGTTCTCACTATTCATAGATTTTGTATTTGCAAACTTGCCTACTTGCTAAAATTTATTTTTAAACTTCATCTCAGTAGTTATAGTGCTTTCACAGTCATTTGTGGACATGTGCAGGGTGGCAAAACATTCTAGTTCCTCGAAGGGCACGTTCCCAGGTGAAATCAAACAAGCTGATGCTCTGCCTTCTTATATCAGCTCTTATACTGTAGACACCATCCTTTTTGCAGTCTATTTAGTACCACTTTCTTCACAACTTTCTACGGGTTTTTTTTTTTTTTTGACGATTTTGTTTATTAAAATGACTCCCAGGCATAGGGCATAAGTGCTGTCTAGTGAACCTAAGCATGAGACGGCTGTGATATCCCTTGCGGAGAAAACAAGTGTGTTCAACAAACTTAATTCAGGCATGAGTTACAATGCTGTTGGCCATAAGTTCAATATGAATGAATCAACAAATATGCATTAGATAAGACATCTTTAAACAGAAACACACATAAAACAAGGTTATGTGTTGATCGGTTGACTAAATATTTTTACTAGAGGCTCATAGGAACATAACTCTGCATTTTTATATTGGCTAATACAGTGTTTGCAGCAGGATTTTATAGAACATAACTACCAGGAATAAACGGAACTAATTATATCTCTATTTTTGTCACTTTCTTATTTTTCTCCAAGAGTCTCATCATTGTTTTCATGTTCACGAAGTTCCTTATTTCACTTTGATAACCAGATCATATTTTCTCCTGGTAAAAGTCACGTCAAAACCAAACAAAATTAGGCCAGGCGCAGTGGCTTACGCTTGTAATCCAAGCACTTTGGGAGGCTGAGACAGGTGGATCACCTGAGGTCAGGAGTTTGAGAACAGCCTGGCCAACATGGTGAAACTTGTTCTCTACTAAAAATACAACAATTAACTGGGCGTGGTGGTGGGCACCTGTAGTCTCAGCTACTCGGGAGGCTGAGGAAGGAGAATCACTTGAACTTGGGAGGTGGAGGTTCAGTGAGCCTAGGTTTCACCACTGCACTCCAGGCTGAGCAACACGCGCAAGACTCCATCTCGAAAAACAAAACAAAAAGCAAGACCAAACAAAATTATCAAGAACAGAACAATAGAACTCTAAGTATAATTGTTGCCTGATTGTATAATGTGCAGCCTGATTCCTCAATAATTTCTTGGAGAGCCTTAATCACAAGATTTATGATATGGGTTTAAGAACAGGGTGCTTGCTATACTCAGAAGGTCATTAGGAACTAGACTAGCATGCTAACTAAATGCCTGAACATTACCATGTGAAATGTAGGACAGAACTCAGCCTGAGTCTTGACAAATAACATTGTAAGGTCACTACGAGGATTTCGTCAATTTTTTCTTTTCCTTTAATTCAGAGAATTAAATATTAAGAAATGCAGAGTTAGCACTACCATTCCTTTACAAACCACATTTGATATGACCTGAATCATTCTGACGCCCATGAGGAATCATCATTTTAATGATAAAGTTATTGTTCACATCATAACTCTGCAAGGTGAAGCCATCAGTTGTTTTAATGGCTCCAGTGGAAATTAAACTCAGAAGTCTTTTGTCATTCAAGACCACATGATACGCTTTTGGTTTTGTGCATTACAGTAACTGACGTGAACATCAGATCCTGCTGAGTCTTCTGGGAATGTTCTATAATTTGATAGCAGGAGCCCAAAACTCCCAGAACAGTGAAGTTTTGAAGTTGTAAAGATGTATTTCCAGATGTCTTTTTTTTTTACATTTGTTTATCAATTCTGTCTAAGGCTTTAGAAGAGACACAAAGTAAAGTTTATAAATGGCTCCTTAGCATATCTTCTTTCTTCAAACAAATAAATGAATATATTTTGAGTGACTACTAGAAGAGCCTTTTGTAATATTTCATTATTTAACAGAAAAACTCTAACAAATTATTTTGCATCTCAAGATGTGTTTTTGTACTTAAATGGTTTCTGTGAAGAATACCATACTCAATGGGACCATTAGCATCCAGAAAAGATATTTTAAAATTAATTATTAATGGTACCTAAACACCTGCAACAGAAAATAGTAAAGAGCTGATTGGCAGTTGAAAATCAACATAAACTTATAAGCCATTTTAAAATGATATGAAAGCCAGAGTAAGTGAAGAAATTTCAGCAAAGAAAAACTATTCACAGAGCCACTTCTTCCAAGCATCTGCTCCTTGCTACTGTAAGGCTTGGACATAAATTAAACGCTTGAAATTCTAGTTTGGTCATTTTCACTTCCTCTCCATCAAACACAATTCTAGTATAAATCCATGTGGTTACACTTTTGTCTTTATTTACCCTTTTGCATCTTTTGATTCCTTTCTTGTCCTTTCTTCTTTTGCCCTCTTAACTTTGCCTACCTCTGTTTTTCTCTTCAGCAGTTCTGTAATCCCCAACAAGCCAAATTAACATACCCTTAAATTTAGTAGTTGTTAGCAGTTTCTCTTTTTTTCTAAATCTTTTTTCTGCAGTTCTGGATCATCAAGTAATAGAGTTTTTGTAACTAACGGAGCATAAGAGTACAAAGGATAACATTAGATAAATGAAAACAACTCCAAACATTGATGTGATGTGACCATTAAGAGGGTGAATAGAGAGGAAAAGAGGAAGAAAAAAGGAGTGATTGAGATGCAAATAATTGACAAGATAAATGCCATAAAAGGAAGGAAATATCTAACATGCAGGTCAGAGGGATCAACTGACCTCAGTGGGGAAAGCAATCTTCAAAAGGAAGGGAAACATTATGGATGTACCAGCAGCGTGATGTTAGGTTCCATGGAGCACCACTAATGAAATGTCAAAACTGAATTTTTCTTAGGGAGGAGTTGAAGAGTGTTGCATCAGTTTAAGAGACATAAAACTGAGAAGGCAAGCATCATTGATGAGAAAATCCACAGAAACCCCAAAAAACAAATGTTGAAAGGAAGGATAAATTCAGGAGCTCTGAAGGTAGTGAGGAACACAAAGAGTGGACTTCAAGTCTTGAGTAAGTGTCACAGGTCAGGAGATGAAGTGATAAGTTAAAACAAACCAAAAGAAGAAAACAACAGAAGACAAAGCACTGTTAAAGTATTGATTATATTTTAAGTTATATGAATAAAATAAAGAAAACAATGTCAACAAAACAGTTTTCAAATGCATGTCATTAATAGTATTGATGGTACAATTTTGTATTATTTTACATACCAAAGTAGTAAAACTAAAAATAATAATTGAGATCTTACTTTATGTGAAATGCCGTTGCAAAATGATGGGATAAAATGATGACTTAAAACAAAAATATATTTGTGTCAAATACTCCAGCTTATAGTATTATGAAGGAAACAGACTCAAACACACACAAATAATATAAATACAGATTACACCTATGGCATATCTACACACATAAGAAATTTACATCTGCTGTGGACTAAATGCTTGTATCTCCCTACAATTGGTCTGTTCACATTCTAACTCCAATGTCATGGTGACAGTAGGTGGGGTCTTTAGGAGGTAACTAGATTATGAGGATAGAGCCTTCAAGAATGGGATTAATGCCCTTAGAGAAGAGACAGTAGAACTTCCTGTCTGGCTTTGCCCTCTCTGCCATGTAAGGATACAACAAGAAGTTGACAATCTGAAAAAGCAGGCATCGCCAGACACAGGGTCTGTTAGCACCTTGAACTTGGACTTCCCAGTCTCCAGAATTGTGGTAAATAAATGTGTGTTGTGTAAGACAGTCTATGAAAATTTTTTATTGCAGCATACACAGATTAGGAAGTAAACTGATACTGGAAGTGGTGTTCAGATGAAACAAATAACTAAGAATGTGGGAGCATCTTTGAAACTGGGTAATGGCTAAAGGCTGAAAGAATTTTCAGATGCATACTAGAAGCCAATATTGCCATAAAGAAACTGTGTGATTCTTGTGATGACTCAGTAAGAAAAGAGGAGAGTTGAAGAGAAAATCATTTTCTTAGAGAATATGTAAGTAATCATGAGCAGAATGTTGGTGGAAATATGAATGGTGAAAGTCATTCATGGTAAAGGTCTCAGATGGAAAGTAGGGATACACTGTTGGACAATGGAGAGGTGATTCTTGTTATAAAGTGACAAAAACTTGGCTAAATTATGTTCATAATCTAGTGTTTTTTGGAAAGCAGAACTTGCAAAAGATGAAATGGAATATTAGCTGAGGAGACTTATCAGAAAAGTGTTAAAGGAGAAGCTTGGTTCCTCTTGACTGTTGATAGTAAAATTCAGCAAGAGAAAATGAATTAGGATGCCATTGTTAAGCCAAAAGGAACTAGAACTTAATGATCTGGAAAATTCCTAGCTCACTCATTGTATTAGTGTATTAGTCAAGGTTATCTAGAGGGACAGACTAAAACTGTATATATATATGGAGCCACAACCAAGCTCAAGTACTAATACGCTACTTGTCACCCTATCTGCCCTGCCTCAGTTTTGACACTCTGAGAATCAGTGGAGAAATTCATGAAATTAGGACATGTTTATGTTTCCACCATTAAAATGTATATTTTCTGGTGTTTACTTAAAGTGAGATATATTATTAAAGTTTTTTTATATATTTCATATGACTTTAGCAGAAATAATTCATTTTTACTAGTGAAGATCCCTCCCCACTATATATATATACACACACACACATATATATACACACACACACATATATATATATATACTCATATATATATATGAGTTTGTTAAAGAGTACTGACTCACACGATCACAAGGTAAAGTCCCACAATAGGCCGTCTGCAAGCAGAGGAACAAGAAAGCCAGTCAAAGTCCCAAAACCTCAAAAGTAGGGAAGCTGACAGTGCAGCCTTCAGTCCATGGCTGAAGGCTCGAGACCCCCTGGCAAATCACTGGTGTAAGTCGAAGAGTCCAAAAACTGAAGAATTGGAGTATGATGTTCATGGGCAGGAAGCATCGAGCACAGAAAAAGATGGCCAGAAGACTCTGCAACTCTGCTCTTTCTAACTTCTCCTGCCTGCTCATATTACCAAAAAATGCAAAAAGCATCGTTCAGAAGAAGACGCTAAAGGTCTAGTGGATTGAAGTTTTGATAATGAGATTAGTGTGGCTATAAACCATGGACCTAATTAATCATTTTCACAGAAGCCAGGAATAGATATAGATACTGACAGAAACACTGGTAGCTGGAGAAAAAGAGAAGGAATGAAGAAAGGTTAAAAATGTGTGCTATCCTTCAAGCAAAAGGAATAAGGACCCAAGAAGTGATTCAGAGATCATCAAGCCACCATTTAGGTTTCAAAAAAGCCAATAGCTCCCAACAGAATTTTGCATATGAAAATAAGCATTTGGGAGGTCAAGGAAGGAGTATTATGGACGAAATGTTTACCCACCCCCAACCAGATTTATATGTTGAACTTCTAACCCCCGATGCAATGTGATTAGGAAGTGTGGCCTATGGGAAGTAATTAGTCATGAAAGTGGCGCCCTCATGAATGCATTATTGCCCTTTTAAGAAGAGACAGGAGAGTTTATTGTCTGTCTCTGCTGTCCACCATGTTAGAATATAACAAAGAGACAGCCACATACAAACCAGGAAGTGGGTCCTCACCAGACGCAGGTTCTGCTAGCATCATGATCATGGACTTTCCAAACTTCAGAACTGTGACAAATAAATGTTAGTTGTTGAAGCTACCAATCTATGACAATTGCTTATATGGCCTGCACTAAGACAACATCTGTGACAACTGCTAGAAGAACATATGGGGAAGATACAATGAAAGCTTATAATAATAGGTTGCTTTGATACTCAGTTGTCCTGGGAGAGTCAATCTAGCAGAAATGAAAAAGATGGACATAGGCCTTATTAGGCAATGAGAAAAGAGCCTACATTGGAAGTTGAAGAAACAGTGGATAAAGGAACTATAACAGCAAATCTAAGTGCCCCAAGAAATATTTAGTTTTCTTGTTATTGATAACTCAGTATCTTTGTCATTGGTAGCTAACTGTGAAATACTGTCACTGGACTTTAAAAAATTTTGTATTAATCAGGCCACACCCAAGCTCAAGTACTAATATGCTACCTCTCACCCTATTTTCACTGCCTCAATTTTGATACTCTGAGAACTATTGGAGAAATTCATGAAATTAGGACATATTTATGTCCCACCAATAAAATATATGTTTTCTGGTATTTACTTAAAGTAAGGGCTATTACTAAAGTTGTTGTATATATTTCGTATGACTTTAGCAGAAATAATTTATTTTTAGTAGTGAAGGTCCTTCTCCACTCAAATATAAATGGTGATACTTCTAAAAATATGGTTAGTGAATATTCCCCTGGATAACAAATACTCAGTTTTAGATTAATTCAAGTTTAGATTCTTCAGTGTGTACTGAAAGGCTCACTCAAAAGTGCACTTTGTTACACTAACAATACACTATCCAAAAATCAAGAAAACAATTCCACTTATAATAGCCACTAAAATAAAATACTTAGGAATAAATTTAAGCTAGGAAGGGAAAGATATCTATACTCTGAAAATAAAACATTAATGAAAAAATTGGAGAAAACATGAATAAATGGAAAGATACTTTTTGTTCATGTGTTAGAAGAATTAATATTGTTAAAATGTCCATAATACTTAAAGTGATCAGCAGATTTATGCAAACGCTATCAAAATTTCAATGTCAGTTTTCACAGAAATAAAAAAAAATACTGAAATTTGTCTGGAACCAGAAAAAAGACCCGAAAACTTAACTGAATTTAGCACAAAAGGAAGAAAACTTGAGGCATCACACTAGAAGATTTCAAAATTTACTACAAAGCTACAGTAATCAAAGAAGCATGACACTAATATAAAAATAGTCACCTAGATCAATGGAACAGAGTAGAGAGCTCAGAAATAAATCCATGAACTTACAGTCAATTAATTTTCAGTAAGGCTTCCAAAAATAAACCATGGGGAAATGACAGCCTTTTAAATAAGTAATGTTGGGAAAATTGGATATCCACATGCAGAAAAATAAAATTAGCTCCTCATTTCATACCATATAAAAATGACTAAAAATGCATTAAACACTTAAAGGTAAGCTGTGAAGCTGTGAAACTACTAGAGGTGATTATGGAAAAAAGCTCTATGGAATTGGTCTGGGAAATTATTTTTCAGATATGATCATAAAAGTAATGAAAACAAAATAAAAAATAGACAAATGGGATTACAAGGAATTAAAAAGCTTCTGCAGGCCAAAAAAAAAAAAAAATTCAACAGTTAAGCGAAAGTCTACAGAGAGAAAGAAAATATTTCCAAAGCATACATCTGATAAGGTTAATATCCAATATATATAGGCAACTCAAATAACTAAATGAGAAGAAAACAAGTAACCCAGTGAAAAAATGTTCAAAACACTTGAATAGACATGGCAAAGTATAGGAAAAAAATGTTCAACACCACTAATCATCAGGGGAAATTCAAATTAAAACCACAGTAAGATGTTACTTCATACCTGTTATAGTATCTATTACCTAAAAGATGAAAAATAACAACTGTTGATAAGGATAAAGAATGTACATTAGCACAGCTATTATGAAAAAGAGTTCAGAGCTTTATAACAAAATTAAAAATAGTATTAACATATGATCCAGCAATCCTACTACTGGGCATAAATCCAAAAGAAATAAAATCAGTACATAAAGAGATATATTCCTTTTCATGTTCATTGGAGCATTATTTACAATACCCACCATATGGAATCAATGTAAGTGTACATCAACTGATAATCGTCAAGAAAATATGATATATACAGAAACACACACAAATCCAATTGAATATCATTCTGCCTTAAGAAGGAAGGAAGTACTGCCATTTGTGACAATATGGGTGAATTTAGAGGACATTATGTTAAATGAAAAGAGGTAGGCACAGTAAGATGAATACTGAATGATCTCATTTATATGTGTGATGTATAAAAGTGAAAGTAATAGAAAAAAAGAGTAGAAAGGTGATTACCAGGAGCTGGTAAATAGAGGAGAAGGATTAGAATAACACTGGTAAAAGGATATATACAGTTCCGGTTAGTTACGAGAAATAAATCTGAGAGATCATTCAACATGTTGACTGTAGTTAAAAGCAGTGTATTGTATGCTTAAAAATTGCTTAGAGTAGATTTTGTATTTTCATCACAAAGAAATAAGTAAGCGAGGTCATGAATATGTTATTAGCTTTATGTAGTCATTCGACAATATTATGCCTATATGTAATATACGCATATTTAAAACGCTATGTTGTACAGCATCAATGCATGCAAATAGTTGTCAATTTATAAAAGAAATAATTTAATAAAATCAAATATAGGATAGGTGCTAACACAGAGAATAAATTTAGTGTTGATGAAAAAAAAGCAGTGTACTTTGTCAATTTCTCAAAGCACAAGCAAAATAATGACTGCCCACAGATAACTTACAGTACAATATATGACTGACATTCTTGACTAAAAAAGGTAGAGTTCAGAAAAAGTATGCTTCCTATGCTAATTTATAGCTTCTTTAAATAATCATGAAACTTCTGTGGCATAGTCAATTTACTCCTTATTTTACAAATTTAAGATCTTAATCTTGGAAAATGTTAGTATGTCAACAAATTTTTACCCGATGTTCCACAACTAAATAAATATAAAGGAATGTATCTTGAAATTAAATGACATAGAATGTTATTTATACTATAACAGGAATACACACACACACACACACACACACACACACACAATGATTTCGTCAAATAAATCTAAGTATAATTTGTGAATATTATTAGGCATTTGATGCTGTTACTTCAGCAAATTACATATAACTCAATTAGCCTTTTGAACCAAAACCATTTCAATCAGTTTTTTTTGTGTATTTTACTTAATTCAATCTCTACTTTTTCAATATCTTTTTATTTTGTATTAAGTAATGTATGGATTAAAATAAGTTTCTACAGAATAATTAGTGTAAATTCTTCATTTGATTTTAAATGGATCTACACTTGAAAACATTGTTTATTTGATAGTTTGATTCATTCACTTTGTGACAAGTATGGTATAAGACCCTGCAGCAATATGGATGGGTAAAATCAAACCCTGACCTCACTGAACTTATTCAAGATAAATACTTTTTTAAAAAAGTTTATTATTATGAATTGACTACAATAAATTAACTTCTAGTTGTTATAATACAATTCTTGTAACTAACAATTAATGAACATTTATAGAAAAGTAGAGCAGGACCTTAACATGTATTTTCTTCTAGAAGCTAAATCGATTTTAGCCCAAGATACACAGGTGTATGCACTAGTATTCAATCTATCTCCATATGCTTTCTCTCTCCAGAATAATTTTTCCTCCCTAACAGTATTCTCTTTAGAGAGATTAATAACAATAGCTTCTCGCTTACAGTTGACCTCAATCCAGAGTTCCTCCTGGAGTGTATCCGCAAGTATATTTACTCATCATTTTTTGGCAAAATGTATTGGTACTTGATGTGTGTGGCTCCTGGGTAAAGAATTTCCTTCAAGAACAAGGAAAACTATTTTTGCAACAAAACATAGATCATGAGTGTGACTGCTGGGTAAATAATAATCTTAAGGATCAGGGAAAACGTGTTTGTAACAGTGCATAGCTCTGCAGTGACTAGTGGCCTATATTTCTACCAGGGAGAATTGACATACAAGACCAATGATTATAACTAGCCACATAATCATTATTTGGAGAGAGCTAGCAAAGAAATGTAGAATCATAAAGATTGTTTAAATTTTCAGAATAATAATACACCTATTATTACATGTGGATTAAAACAATTAATAACCAAAGTCGTATTTATTTTACAAGTAAATGTCTATTTTTTGTATTTTTTTTTTTACTACATGCTTTAACAAAATTATTTCCATATCATTAAATGGAATAGGTTTTTCAAGGAATGTAAATCATATTGAAATGTTCCATTTCTTGCCAATGAACATGCTTAATTTAATAACAATACAAAAGTAAGAACTCTTTTATCCAACGTTTCCTTTCTAAAAGTTCTTTTTATTTTATTTTTTATTTTACTTTAAATTCCAGGATATATGTGCAGAACATGTAGGTTTATTACAGGGGTATACATGTGCCATGGTGGTTTGCTGAACCCATCAACTCATCATTTAGGTTTTAAGCCCCACATGCATCAGGTATGGTCCTAATGCTCCCCCTCTCCTTGTCCCCAACCCCCTGACAGGCCCCGGGGTGTGTTGTTCCCCTCTCGGTGTCCATGTGTTCTCATTAGAACTCTTTTTTTTTTTTAACTTTTATTTTAAGTTCAGGGGTACAAGTTCATGTTTGTTACACAGGTAAACTGGTGTCATGGGGATTTGTTGTACAGATCATTTCATGATGCACTAGTTATTTTTCCTGATCCTCTTCTTCTATCCACCCTCCACCCTGTGAAAGGTTCCACTGTGTGTTGTTCTCCTGTATGTGTCCATGTGTTCTCATCATTTACCTCCCATTTATAAGCAAGAACATGTGGTATTTAGTTTTCTGTTCCTATGTTAGTTTGCTAAAGATAATCACCACCAGCTCCATCCATATCCCTTCAAAGGAAAGGATCTTGTTTTTTTTTCTTTGACTGCATAGTATTCCAAGGCATATAGGTACCACGTTTTCTTTATCTAGTCTATCACTGAGGGGCAATTAGGTTGATTCCATGTCTTTGTTATTGTGAATAGTGCTATTAATACAATGAACATACATGCGCATATGTCTTCACAATAGAATGATTTATATTCCTTGAAGTATATACCTAGTAATGGAATTGCTAGGTCAAATGGTATTTCTGTATTTAGGTCTTTGAAAAAGTAACAGATGCTGGTGAGAGTGTGGAGAAAAAGAATACTTCACTTTTAATAAATATTAGCATTAGAGTTCCTCTACTTTTAACATTCACTTTTCATTTGTCATGGTCTTTCTGCTCTAGCATATCTAGACACACAAGCCCTCAATCAACACTCGTGTCTGATACTTTGAACATTACATTTATTTTATCAGTAATATATTTATTACAAAAATTAAATAGCAGTCAACAGATTTGAGTTACTTTACATTGACTACCTGAATAATTTAGCAGGTAAAATACAAAATAACGGATATGACACATTGAAATCAGTTTTATATTCACAGATGGGACAGTTTGAGTGATTATATAGTCAAATGACTTTGTTTCAAAATATGGTCATGCAACAAGAAATCTTAATTTGCTATTTAATTTAGGAGTCAGAACTCTTCTATTACATACAAAATTATTAGTTTTTACTAAATTGTCTTCATAGAAGTTTTGATCACTTACACAACTTTAATCTTCTGTCTCAATCTAGTTCAAGAGGAATGACTTATTTCTCCCTTTAATATCACCCATGCCACATTTATTTTCTTGAAAAAACACGACTGTTTCAGATGTGTTTTAATGGATTTTCATAGACTGACATGGCACACAGCTAAGATATGTTTTTAGTGTCTAGTGTGTTATGTTCATTTCGTAAATGACCCAATGCTTTATGAAACTCTCCTTCAGAATCCTAACAGTGTTATGCATTCCCTCTGGGTTCCACTTTTCTAAATTTAAACAAGTGATTTATTTGTTTATTTATTAGGACTTTAGTTATTTGTTTTTGAGGCAGGGTCTTGCTCTGTCACCCAGGCTGGAGTGCAGTGATACAACCATGGTTCACTGCAGCCTCAACTTCCCCAGTGCAAGTGATCTTTCCACTTTAGTCTCCAAATACAGGTGTACTCCACCACACCCACATAATATTTTTAATTTTTGTAGTGACAAGGATCGCACTATTTTGCCCAGTCTGGTCTCAACTCCTGGATTCAAGCAATCCCATCCACCTTAACTTTCCAAAGTGTGTGCTGGGATTAAAAGGGTGAGCCGCTGTGCTAGCCTAAGTGATAGTATTTCATATTCCATAACATGTTTTAATCTGTTTTTCTTTTCAGTTTTGTCTTAGCAAGTAAATTGTGAACTCCTGGGAAGAGATCTCATTCCCCTTTACATCCTAATATATAATGCAATGCAGTATGTAATAAATGTATATGGCATGGTTGAATAAACTCATGAGTAACTTAATGAAAGAATCTGTCTTTATGGTTTAGATATCTTTCACCTACATTGTTTGAAATTTACTTAATGAATTTTGTGAATGAAGAGAAAAAAATTTATCCTACAAGTTGTATTTTGGTGAGATACAAATATTCCAAATGATAATGATGTCTCAAGAGCAAAATCCAGTACACACCTTACGCTTAAGGAAATTTTTTCTTTCTCTGCTGGGTAAGAATTCCTCACTGAGGGTTTTGGGATATGTCATATGCTGAGTCAAATCCTGCGTAAGGTAGAATAAATCAAGAGCCAGAGATAATATTCTTTTATTTGATTCTAAAGCTGATTTTCAGCATGAAAGTGCCCCATCAAATTTTGATTCTGTTACTTTGTTTCATGCTTTATTTCCTTGTTTACTGTACAGATAAGCAGAAGTAACTTAAAAACATCAAAAACTATAAAAAATTCTCACTGAAAGCTAATTTTCAACGCTTCTTGTTTGCAAAGCAAAAGCAAAAGCTTTAGATAATCTATAGTATTTTAAGTTGTCTTCCATGGGAAAACAAATGGTGAGACTTTTATATAAAGACGTCCTGTAACCTAGGAACAGATTGCTTTTAGAACTCTGTTTTTATTAGTTTTTGTTTGTTTATTTGTTTGTTTGTTTTTGAGATGGAGTCTCGCTCTGGCACCAGGCTGGGGTGCAGTGGCACGATCTCAGCTCACTGCAACCTCTGCTTCCCAGGTTCAAGTGATTCTCCTGCCTCAGCCTCCTGAGTAGCTGGAACTACAGGCATGCACCAATACGCCCAGCTATTTTTTTGTATTTTTAATAGAGATGAGGTTTCACCATGTTGGCCAGGATTGTCTAGAACTCTTGACCTCGTGATCCACCCGCCTCGGCCTCCCAAAGTGTTGGGATTACAGGTGTGAGCCACTGCGTCCGGCTGTTTAAAACTAAAGTATATTTTCTTAACAGAAACAATGGTATACCGGTTAATATCATCAAGAGTTCCAGACAAGTTTCTTGTTATATATTACTTAATTCAATGCACTAACATTATAGAATGAATGATACTACTTTTGGTTTTAAATCAATGACAGACCCACAAATGAAGGGCTTTTTCTGTTTTAGAATACAGAAGTTACCCTTTAAAAACTTGTCTTAAATGAAGATTAGTTTTTGACATTTTCCCTCTGCTTTTTTCTGTGTCTGTTATCTCTCTCTCTTTGTCTGTCTGTATCTCTCTCTCTATCTCTCCCCAACTCTCTCTTTCTCTCCTGCTTGTTCAATCTTTTTATATCCTTTCCCCTCAAATGTCTGTGTGCTCCTTCAGATTACTTTAAATTAGATATTAGTAAACAATTTCTAACATAGCCTCCATTACAAAGTATCTTAAACTTCTTTTTCACTCAACAATAATTTCACCCTTTCAAATCATATTAGTAAATTTTATTAGGTGATAGGACAAAATTAATTCTATTGAGCGAGTGCACACTAATGGTACAATCAATGTTTGCTAATGCTATAGCTGTCAAGGATACATTTCTGATTTTTTTCAAACGAGAATATTTGCTAAAACCAAATAAATATATTTCATAAAAATGTAACACCATTTAACTATATTAAAGAGTATTAATTGTGTTAATCAATATATGCTGGAATGGTAACTTTTGGAAGTAGAGAGAGGCTGTGAGTTTGGAGAAAGTCATTATTGGGAGTTATATCAAGCGACAGCTTCGCTAAAGGTTTTTCTTTTTGGTTTGTCATGAGAGTAGATCAACTTTGTTCCTCCCTTCCTTTCTGAGTCTTTTGGGTTCTCTCTTAGCAAGCACAAAGTAAGGAATGAAAAGAATAATTCGGAGACAATGGGGCTTACAAAGGGCAATCTTACATAGTTTACATGTAATCTAAATATATGTCAGAAACTCCTTAAAAATTTTCTTTTATTATTTTACTTCATCAAAGCAATTATATCTGTTAGTTTTTGATTAACCATAAGCATCAAAAATGAAGTTAACATCATGACATACATTTGTGAACACAAACTTTCATACATTTAACTCGATTGAGGATATTAAATAAGGTTACAAAAATGAACTTATTTGATGCTATATTATTTATTATGATCCTGTAGTTCATGTTGTTTCAATTCAGTATTAAACTCTGTAATGTTAAAAAATGTTTTACACTTCTATATTCATTGTTTTTCAGTTTTCCCCATTGTAACTATATAAATATACATGGCACGTATGTTAAATGTACACGTTTTACATAGTTTTGTTGTATATACTATATATGATAACATACATCATACATTACATATCACATAACATATGTTTGTTTTATATTATATATCACATATTATATGCATTTGCTAAATCTTGTATTTCCCATACTATATGCCAAGTTCTATAGGAAACATTTTCAGTATTTATTTAATCTTCATGGCAGTCTCGTAGGGTAGAAAGCTACTATTATTTTCCCACATTTTATAGGTAAGAATACTGAGGGACAGAAAAATTGCATACCTTGACCAATATCACCCAGAATTCTAGAGGGAACTTAGGCATCAAACCCTAATTAGACAGTCTGGCTTCAGAGTCTATGCTCTCACCCTTATTCTATACTATATTGTATATGCACATGATAGCGTAGACATACTAGTTTGATTGCAAGAGAATTTTAAAGTATGCATTTTAAGAGATTATTTCTTAGATATAATATTTTTTGAGAAATATGTTTAATGCAATCCCCACAGCAGCTAAAGAAATGTAAAACATGAAAAAGTGTTACTTATGTATTTCTAAGTGGTTTAATAACTGATGTCCAGACTAGCTTCTCTGCCAGTCGCTTAAAGCAAGTAAACCTATGTTATTAGGTCATGTAATCCAAAAGTAATTAAATGGATTAATATTTTTTTTCTCCAGTAAAAAGCCTAAGATATTTGTTTCTCTTTCCGGTGTCTATCTTATTTTGTAAGAAGTAAACTCTTAATAAGTAAATTCTTTGAATCACTTTGAAAATTGGGATTTGTCAATGTAACTACTTTGAAATCACTGATAAGCCCACTTGTAGATTACTTCCATCTACACCAAGAGTCAATTAAGAATATTGAGCCCGGACAACAAAAGTGCCTCATTCAGTATAAAAATGTCCTATTTACTTCTTGAAGGACACATTAAACTATTTTCTGGTTAAGGATACCTCCATTGGATAGTAGTTTGATATTTATTTGCTTGCTGGATTTCAATAAACATTTTACTTTTCTTATTGCAAAATTAATTAACATGTGCTTTTACAATCATCTATGTACAATAAAATTCCAATAATCCAGCATGATTGAGGCCTAGTGAAAACCAGTAATGACAGAGTTAATATGCCATCATGTCGTCAGAACTCTTTCTTTGACACAGGATTTTTCTGGGTCACTTTGCCAGCCGGAAACCTCCAGCTGGTGATGACCCTGCCCAAGGCTTGCTAGGGCTCGAGTTTGCCACAAGAGATACCCTGTCCGCTCAGCCTACCGGACTGCATCTGGCCTACACTCCGGCGTGAATCGCACAGCTACCCCGACTGTGTGCCCAGCTGTAAGCGGGAGTGGGTGTGTAAGCAAGAGAGTGCGGGATCCAGCCGACCATTTCAAGTGCACACACAGGAGCTGGCTCCGTATGGGTCTTACGGCAGAGGTTCCCGCAATCTCAAAGCCCCGGGGTAGGTGTTAGAGCCTGCTAATTAAGTGTTTTAGTCCTACTGTCCGCAGCCTCACGGACTGAGGCTCATTAAGACCTCTGTCTGCCCTTTGCTCCACTCCAGCCCCTGGCTCTGAGGCTGGCTCAGGCCCGCCGCTGCTTCCCGTTGCTTGGGGTGGCTGCCTTCTGCAGGCAGAGGGCCACAGTGTTACAGCCTTGTGTGTAACCACTTTCAGTGGCTCCCGAGTTCTTGTCCCATGTCCAAAAAGAATGAGTTTTTGCTGACAATCAAGGCGAGGAGAGCAAGGAGAATTTTACAGAGCGATGAACAGCTCTCAGCAGAGAGGGGGTGTAAGGGCAATTCCTCACTCAAAGTCGGATGGTCTCTCTTGCAGTGTGGCTGGGTCCCAGGCTTCTATGGGCTCAAAATTGGGAGTACGTGCTGATTGGTTTATGAGCATGCAAAAAAGGATAAAACAAAGACACCACTCGAAGGTGGGCAGGACAGTGTAAAAAACCACTTAGGGAAGGGGAGGTACATGTAAACTAGATGAAGGGTGGGGATCAATCAGAGGAAAGCACACCGAATGTGAAGACAGGTTCTCAATCTGGTCCATGGATTTACCTGGGAACTGAAGCTAGACTTTATTGAAACTGTCCTCAGCTTGAAAGTCAGGTTTCATCGGGACCTGTCCTTGTCTGTCTAGGATTTGGTTGCCTTCTGCCACTATCACCGTCTCTAAATCTTGACATTTGAACGTAAGTGTCCCAAAATGACATTTAATATTTAACTAAACCTCAGACACCTTCACTAGCCAGTAATTTAGTAATTGTTAATGCAAGTTGCTCTTATATAGTTTGGATTATGTGGGTGACATTTATCAGTGGTCAGATTGAAGTTGTCACATTAAAAATATACATAGATGGCAAAGATTTTCTCACATGTAAGTTCCAAAGATTATGAATATTATCTATAATATATGCAAAGGAAAATCCTCAAATAATACAATTTTATGATATTTTCTTTTCATAACAGTTATAATTTAACTTAAAGCCATTTTAATTTCGGAAGTCACTTTAACATTATTTCAAAATATCAGGGAAAACCAGCAGATGTATAGTGACTGGCACATAGTAAACACCTGATAAGTATTTTTATTGTTTTTTTTTTTTTTTTTTTTTGACGGAGTCTTGCTGTCGCCCAGCCTGGAGTGCAGTGGCCGGATCTCAGCTCACTGCAAGCTCCGCCTCCTGGGTTCACGCCATTCTCCTGCCTCAGCCTCCCGAGTAGCTGGTATACTACAGGAGCCCACCACCTCGCCTGGCTACTTTTTTTTTTTTTTTTTTTTTTTTTTGTATTTTTTAGTAGAGACGGGGTTTCACCGTGTTAGCCAGGATGGTCTCCATCTCCTGACCTCGTGATCCGCCAGTCTCGGCCTCCCAAAGTGCTGGGATTACAGGCTTGAGCCACCGCGCCCGGCCATCGTTTCTGTTCTTAATGATATCATTGCTATTACTATCAATTCTATTTGCAAAAAGCAAAGAAAGAATAATTAGAAAAATCAGGAATAAGTACCTATTCTTAACGTGCTTGAAAGCATTGACTTGTGGTGGTGGGAATGTTAACTAGCTTGTTTTAATTCCACTGTGTAGTCATAAATTATAATACGATTTTGTACCCCATAAATGTATACAGTTATAAATTGTCAATTTACAATAAAAAATGTGGAATTTTGTTTTCAATTTCAGTTAGCTAAGGTGAAAAGGCATCAAATTATTTCCCTTTGCGGAACAATTTTAAAACTCTCTGTACCTTTCTGCTTCCCATATATCAAAAATCTCAAACATAGAGCTTATTTTTTCATTGCGTACTTTGAAACTACAAAGTATCAGAAAATATATGCTGTTAAAGCCCATTTTGTTTTCCAAAGAAAAATCTTCAACTATTCCACTTTATATTGACTATTATAGTAGTCAAACAGCCTCAAATCACTTAAATGATGCAATTCAGATACTTTACTTATTTTCACGATCATTTGTTCAGATATTTTATTTTTCCCAAATGCAGCTACGACTTGTGTGTGTGTATGTGCATGTGGCTTCTTGGTATCACATCATATGAAGAACATTTTACTTAACTACATTGCAATATGCTTTCAGTTTTCTTTTTTTCCAAATGATTACATTATTATCCAAATTCTAGGAGTTATGACTACAGACATCTGAAATATTTTAAATATTTTTTATGTTTTGCTCATTGTTGCTAAATTTATTACTGTATAAGGAGTTTACAAATTATTAATGGAAAATACTAAAGAAAAGATACATTCTTGTAAGGTTACAAATTATTTGACTTCTAGAATACAGTCTGTCCCCTCAAAATGCTGTAGTGCAAGCATCTGTTCATATTTCAATCTAACAAGATGTATTACAAAATGCCTTGTCACAGCTAATGAATGTTCAGACCATCTAGTTTGCGCTATGTTATCAAAAGTCACCAAGATATCTATTTTTTCGGCAAGCCATCAAGACACAGATGCCGGGTTATCATTCTTTCATTTGTTCACCTAACAGATACTCTTTGGTGTCTACCATAGTACAATTACTGTTCTGGGTATTTGGGATGTGTCACTGAACAAAACAGATTTTAAAAATTCTTGCCTTGTGGAGCTTACATAAACAGCATAATGAACAATAAATTGCAGAGTAAACTATAAGGTCATGAGTGTCACTGATGAGAAATAAATGGAGCTGGTTACATTTTATGAGATATACCAGTCTGTGAGGGGGTGGGGCCGGTCACAATTTTTAAGAGAATGGTGAAGATGTGGACCCAGAGAGAATTCAATTTGTCCAAAGACTTGAAAGAGGAGAAAGCACTAGCTATGTGGATATCTGAGAAAAGTTCTTCCCAGATAGAGGGGGCATCCAAAGCAAGAGCTTTGTGACTGGGACATATCTGGAATATTTTAAGTACATCAAGGGAGTGATGTGGGTGAATTGGTGATTAAGGGAGGGAATAGTGGGAGAGAAAGTTAGAAAGGAAATTGCATGTCCAACAGTGAGGAAATCCTGTAGATCACTGTGAGAGTCTTGGGTTTTACTCAGAGTGAAGTACGAAGCCTTTGGAGGATTTTGAGCAGAGAGATGGCCTGTCTTATGATTTTTTAACAGTTTTTTTTTTTTTTTTTTTTTGATACATGAATCATTCTGGCCATTGTATTGAAAATGGTTTGTAGTAGAATAAGAATAAGAGCAAACTGACTAGCTTAAAAGGCTTAGCCAGGACAACAGTGTTAGAGTAGCAGTGGAGATTGTGAAGTGGTAGGATTTTTGATAATATTTGGTGGCTTGGAAATAGGGTGTGAGAGAAAAAGAAAGTCCAGAACGACTGAGTTTTTGGTCTCTTTAAATTAAAGAGTGAAATGTTAAAGGTTTCTGAACTAAAGATGCCACACCACCAAACTCTTTATACCAAATAATACGATAACAACATGTATTTGGAAAATGGTACTGGCCTGGTGCAGTGGCTCATGCCTGTAATCCCAGCATTTTGGGAGACCGAGGCAGGTAGATCATTTGAGGCCAGAACTTCGAGACCAGCCTGGATGACACAGTGAAACCCTGTCTTTACTAAACATTCAAAACTTAGCCAGGCATCCTGGCGGGCACCTGTAATCCCAGCTACTCGGGAGACTGAGGCAGCAGAATTGCTTGAACCCGGGAGATGGAGGCTGCAGTGAACAAAGATAGTGTCACTGCACTCCAGTCTGGGTGAAAGAGTGAGACTTTGTCTCTCCCTCCCCCCGCAAAAAAAAAGGGAAATGGTATTGACTTTTCTCAGAGATCTGACAATGTCCATTTTTTTAAAAAATTACATATTATATTTTATTAGCCTTTTGAAGACGTGCTTTTTTTTTGGGGGGGGGGGTCCAGATTAGCAACTAACTAATTAACTGGTAAGATTTCCATACGATTTTTGTCTAGGTTTTATAACTCCATGAGAACATTGATCACAGGCTAAAGTAGTTTCATTGAGACTGTCTGTTTAAAATGTGTATATTACACCTTCAAGCTAGGTGGAGAAAATACAACTTTAATTTGCATGGTAACCAATACATTTGAACTTCAGTAGGAAGATATATTGAATGTAGGTTCTAAATTTAAATTCTGATAAACAATATATTCTTTTTGAAGCACATCGCTGCTTTTGTCTTAATATATGTGTCTTACTTACTGCATAGGTACATATTTTAAAAAGTGCTTTGGAACCAGATATTTCTGGAGATTTTGTTTTCCTACTTGAAACTGTCTTGGTAAATTACATTAGTTTTAGTCTTATGAATGGCATACTAAGCTTAGTATTATGAAATGTCATTATAAATTATAATACAATGGCAAATAAGATAAAATAGAATGTATTAAAGTGGAACAAACTAAAAATATTCTTATTCCCACATAATCAGAACCATTGTCTGTGGCTATAAACAAGTGAGAAAAAATGTCTTTAAAAATCTAGTGAAACTTACATGAGAGGGTCTCCAATTGAATATACTTTCTAGGGGACTACTAATATCCATATAATTTAGTCTGGAAGTCTGTTAATTTCCTGTTTGAAGGGTATAACACCATTTAAAATAGTTTATAAAATCTTAGAGTATTCTTTCCCATTTTCTCTGTCACTGTTTATATGAACAATACATTTTGTGAGACAACCTTTCCCAGGGATCATTTTGTATAAAAAGGAAAAAAAAGTAAAATTTATATATATATATATATATATATATATATATATATATATATATATTCCTTTTTGCTTTTTTCCTCAACAGAGCTCACACAGCTTTATTTTATACTTTCCCCATCTGTTTGTCTGGCTCAGTTCTGGGCACTGGTATGTTTAAAACAAGTGATAGTGTTTGCCCAACAGAAATCTGTAGTCAGCAACCTCATTTCTATTTCTGTCTTCTAGAACTGGGCCAGAGAGTTTGCTTAAGATAAAAAGACACTGTGTTTTGCCTATCTTTTTATCTGCATAGGCAACTCCAAAAGGACATGTAAAAACATTATCCAAGAGTATGAAGAAGATTAAGAGAGGAAAGAGGAAAAGATTTCTTTCTTTAGGCCAGTGGCTAATTCAATTAGCAGGGAAGTTAATAACTAGGAATAAAAACTTCTCTATGAAACCATTAAGATAACTACACATATCTGAAAATAGCTATCCTAATCTGTACTTCTATGGCTTCTAGCATGAAAAACTTCACTTACCGATATAGTTTCTTATGTATGTAATTTTAAAGGACAATTTTGGATTGCATATATTTCATAGCATTTTAAACATAGATTAATCAATTATTAAAATTATGATTCCCTAACTATATATGTAATATACAGATTATTATAAAGTATGCATTATGTTTCTTTTCCCACATGAACTTTAAATGTAGTTTTTATAATCTATGCATTGTAAAACATAATGCATATTATGACATGTATTACATAATTGATGTATTATGTATTTCTTCTACTTCTGCCCACATGGTAGATAGGCACTAAGCTATTAAGTCATTCAGTTATTTTTGGATGTAATTCTTAATGTCCTTAATGTCTTTCCCTTTGTGACTTATGCTATTCCATCCAGTAATAGTGCACTGTGTACTGGGTTATGTTTTTCTAAGTATCAGCCTCATGATTTATAATTTACACCACTAATTCTTACTTGTCTTCTCTTGGATCTCAAATAACTTTTGACCATTTCCATTTCCAGCTTTCTTTATCTCCACCTTTTCTCAATTTAAACTGTGTAACCAGGCTTTCATCTACTTTTATCTCTGTCTCAACTCTTGAGAAATTGTTTCTTATTCCCTGAAAATTCATCTTTCCCTTAGGTCTCTCTCCTTGGTTCAGACACCTTCTTTTTTTTTCTTTGTCAGCTGATTATTAGGCATAAGTGCTTAGACAGTCCAGAGACACATTAACATTAGCATATACAGAAAATAACCCATTGTTGCTTTACCTGAAGTCATTTTTCCTTTCCTATTTTTAATCTTTGTGCCATAATCCAAGCCTTCTACACTGACTATTTGCTCTCTCTCTCTCTCTCTCTCTCTCTCTGTTCATAGTACATTCAAAGCTCAGTCAGGTCTACTTCTTAAATATCTCTGGAATCTTATTATGCTTGCCCTGCTCTTATTCCAGTCCCCAAGACTGTCTTCTTTGCCTTGGGCTATGTGACTAATAGATTTTCTGCTTTCTAGTCTAATCTCCATTTAATCTATCCTTCATATAGTAATCAAAGTCCTCTCTAAACAAAACAAATCTGATGTCACTTTCCTCCTTAATTTCCTTCTTAAAGTTTAAATCTCTACTTATATTATAAACTAGTGTCTCCTTATCCTGTAAATCTTCCAATGTCTCATGTTCTAGCCCATCCTTACCTCTTCAGCATCATATCCCGCCATCAGCTCCATTTTCCTCGTTCTTTGCACCTTTATCCCACCATACATGCCAAAATATTTTAAATTCCAGCTCTCACCCTACCACTTTAAAATCTATATAAATGCACTCAAATATTTTATTTCTCAAAGGATTTTCTCTAATCCCTGGACCTTTCTGCAGACTGTTCCTTCTTCCTAGCACACTCTCCTCACCCACTTCCAGCCTTGCCCGGGCATTTCTCTTTGTTCTTTTCCATTTTGTTTATATGATATTTCCTCTAGACAAGTTTTCCTCAACTCTCTTCCAACCAGTCTGTAGTAGGTGCTCTTCATTTCCCATGACATCTGTGTTAACAACTAATTGTAACAATTTAAACCTTAATGCAATTGTCTTTTTACCTGTTTTCACCTCATTCTCTCACAAGAGTTGTAATTAGCATTGCACATGTAATTGTTTTTGAGCTTCTTCTTTTAACCATTCAGGTCATTATATGTCATCTGTTATTGGGCCTATTATATTAGCTAATTCCTGTATCTATACTATGAATCATGATGCAATTAGATAGACAGACATATTCATTTAATAAACCATACATATATTTTTGATGGGACTTTTTATACAGATGAATTTTCTACTTTATAAGATAGTATATTTATAAGATTATAGCCATGATGAATGATTATAAAATTCATCAGTAATTTGTTTGTGAAGACAGAGACAATAAATATTTAAATGGTTTTAATATATACTTTTCAAATTGCCTTCCAAAAATAATATTCCAATTTGATAGATCAGCTATTACATATGCATGTACTCAACTGACTGTTCTTTCAAAAGGAGTGTTTATAATTATTTTTTAAATATTAGCTAAATTGGCACTACAAAATGTTATAGAATTTTTTTTTTTTCTGAATTTAGGGTATGAGTACATATTTCACCTGCTTTCTCTCCCATTTGCATTTCTTCATTAGCCTATTGTCTATCTACTGGATTTTAGAGTGGTACTTCTATATTTTGTAACTTATTTATGTGTTAAGGGCAACAGCTTTCTTCTGTGTTTTGTACACTAAATTCTGTCCTGAATATTTACCTTGAATTTGATACTTCAGTTTATATTTATATGCAGAAGTTTAATTTGTATCTGCTTATGTGAGTATATGTATATGCTTAAATCAAAACCATTTTGATTTTACCCATTTTCTTGAAGTGAATAAATTCTTCCTTTATGTAGAATTTCATAAAGATTATTATGGTTATCTTTTATTTTTCATTTAATTCTTTAATGTACTTAATATATTATTTAAAGGTTATTTCTTCTATAATGTTTGTCCCTTTTTCTGGTTGCTAGTCATGTGGGAATGCTCAGTATTTGAAAATAAATCAAATATGGTTTGTCAATTTTTCTTACCAGATTTTCCTTAGTAAATGTTATACTTGAATAATTATTTTTTAAACAATTGATACTCTAAAAATATTAATATATTGGAGACCAGAGGAAATCATTAAGGATTTGCACTATTATTACTTTAAAATATCCAAATTTTAATGTATAACCACATAAAGCACATATAATAAGGTAGTAATGTATAACGAAAGGTGATACATCAGTAAAAGTGCATAGAGAGGCTGACATATTAAAACTTCTCTACATAAAATAATATCTACTTTAAAAGAAGTTAAAATAAATTAGACTATATTAAAAGGAATTTGTAGGAGTTGAAATAGAAATAATCATTAAACACAACTGAAAACATTTGCAAATTCCCATATAAGTCAGTTTCAGCCATAATACATCAAATTAATTTTTAATAAAATATTTCCATAGTCTTATGATAATATAAAAGAATTAGAAAAATAAGTCTGTATAAATATTAAAAATAAAATTTCTTTTATAAGTTAAAATACTGCTTAATGTTTTAAAAACTAAAAAGACACTATCAAAAATATTACAGTATTAAAATTTGTGAAAGTGTTTGTACACATAGAGTAATGTGTACACATACAGGGATACACACACACACACACACACACACACAAATATATATAACCAGAGTGATTTCAAGTAAAAATACATACTATTTCTGCTTTATTCTTCTATTTATTAGAAGCAAGTTATTAAGACCAGTTCACACTTAGGGAAAGGCAGATTACATTCCCACATATGAAAATGGAAATATTGAAGAATTTGTGGATGTGTTTTAAAATAGTCTCAGAAAGAAAGAGAGTAAAGGAAAGAGAAAGGAAAATGAAGGAACCAGGGAAGGAAAGAAAATACCTCCAGCACTGTGACAATGTGTATAAATATAAAATATCTATGAAAATATGAAAAACTATAGTAGTTTTTGGAAAACGTCTGATAAATCTCTGAGGGAAGTGACTAAATTATTTTTGTAAATCAATGCCATATTTTAAAACACTAATATGTAAGGAAATATGAATATGAGATGACTAATGCAACATTTTCTGCAGGGAATATATTGGTGACAGTCATAATTTATTCATTCAGCTATTGTATGATAAACGTTAAGATAAAAGAAATGAGGCAAGGTAAGGTGTAACAAGTTCTGATGGTTTTATTTGAGTTAGAATAATTAGGCAAGACCTCTCGGATTAGCTGATATTTAAGCAGAGACTGAAATAAAATGACAGATCAAGCCATGTAAATATCTACATGAAGATTGCTCAAGCTATGTGAAGAGTAAGTCCAAATGCCCCAAAGCTAGAATGTGTTCTGTTTGTTCAGAGAAGCAAAAGTAGAGAGGAGGAACGGGAACAAAGTAAATAATATAGTAAAATGGCATAAAGATTAAATCAGAGGAGTGATGGCAGAGGGAGACAGTCACCCTTGCTTTGAATGAGTGAAGAAAGGTGGCATTGCTAGGTAAAATGTGAAGCCCCGTAAGAATTGAGAACAGATGTGATGACGTGACCTGATTCATGTTGTCAAAGGATCACTCTTGCTACTGTATGTAGAATAGATTTTCAGAGACCAAGAGGAAACCAAAGAAACCAGTTTTGTAAATTGTAAGTTGGGGTACTATTGCCAGATTCTAGGTAAGAAATGGTCTTGCCTTTGACAAAGAAGTAGTAAAAAGTGGTTGTATCCTGAAAAGGTTTCTCAGTTAAGAGCAAAATTCATCTGTAAATTGATGTAAGAATGTGAAAGAAGGTGGGACTTCAAGGATGACTTCAGGAGTTCCGGCTTGACAATTTACAAAACAAAGTTGCCATTTACTGAAATGGGGGAAGATAAGAGGAAATTTAGAGAAATGCCAAAATTTTCATATTGGGCACATTGAGTATGAGATACCTATTTTTTACAAAATTGGATATATGAGCAAACTAGTTAAAGATATGATTCTATAGTTTAGAAGAGAATTCCCACTGGGATTAAAAATATCTGGAGTCATCATCATTTAGCTAGTTAAAACCTCTGGGACTAGATGAAATAAAAGAATGGGTAAATATATATATTAAAAAAATAGTTTTAGGGACTTAGTTCATAACTTAAGGTTGAAAAAGATGAGCGACTATTCATAAAGGTTATTGGGACAATGAAGCAAGAAACTTAGAGATGGTGGTAGTCTGAGACCATGTGAAAAAAAAAAAAAGTGTTGCAATAAGGAAAGAGTAAAAACTTGGTCCAATGCTACTCATAGTTTGAGGAAAATGAGGCTGACAATTTAAATATTGACTTTTCTGTTACGATGGTAGCCAAAACAGAATACATTGGCATGTATTCAAGAGAGAAAGGAAGGAAAGTTAGTGGAAATAGCTAGGGAACAGAACATTATAATACTATTTGGCTCTTCATTATAGAATGAACTAGCCGTTCATGATGTAATATTGAGAAAAGTTTAAGTAAAAGATTTATGTAAAAAAAAATGTAGAGTCTTTTGTGGATATTTTTATCACATTTGTCTAGGAAACACAGTTGTGGAAATATTTTTTAATATACATATTTATATCTAAATAATAATGAATGGTTGGACATTTGGGTACCAAACCGTTAACATTTGTTGTTTAGGAGTAGGAGTAGTAAGATAGGAGAAAAGAAGAAGCAGTGTTTGGTTTTTCTTTGTTTGTTTGTTTTTTAAATTTACCTCCTTTTTATCTGCCTGTTTTTATAGAATGTGCATGGTCTTCCAGCTTCAAAGTAGAAACTGATGTAGGGTAAATGTACAGGTAAAATATACTAGAAGAACATTTATTTCATCTTTCATTTGGTTGACAATATTTAGTTGGCTAGGCAATATACTAGAGATACAGTGGTTAACAAAACGAATGTAGTTTCTTTCTTCCTGAATTCAACATTCTAGAGCAGTGGTGGTCCGCCCTGGCCACATGTTAGAACTGAATAATCCTGCTGCATAGAACCTTTCAAGAGTAATTGAAATGAAGTCTGGGAGTGGAAGTCCAGGCATCTGTATTTTTTTGAACAAGCTCACTATACAATTCTGTTGCACAACAAAGATTGAGTATCACTGCCCAAAGAAATGTTTAAGGTGTTTAGAGAATATACCCGACCTGCAAGAACAATATTTTGGAGAGAAATCTAATATTCTTTCCCTATAACCTTGCTCAAATTCACTCAGAGATGTGAATAAATACTTCAAAATGTTTCACACATTCCTGCTTCTATTAATCATATGTATTTTTGCATACTTTTTTGTTATGGTAAAAAATGCAAGACATTAAATTTACAATTTTAACCATTTTTAGGTGCACGGTTCAGTAAACTTCTATGTATGGTGACAACATTTAACAAATGTTAACAACCTCCAAAAAACTATCTATAGTTCGACCTTATGCTTTATGTGTTTGGTTTTGCCTATCAGTAAT
Source organism: Theropithecus gelada (assembly GCF_003255815.1). Lineage (NCBI taxonomy): Eukaryota > Metazoa > Chordata > Mammalia > Primates > Cercopithecidae > Theropithecus > Theropithecus gelada. Next base: position 33,971,974 of record NC_037672.1, read on the forward strand.
TTTGTTCAGTTCTCACTAATTAATAAACTGCATGAAATCACACTATTACTATAAGTTATAAGTAAATTTCTACAAAATGGTTATTTTATTAGTATAATTCATACAGACACAGTCCTTTTAGATTTTGATGAAGCACATTGGTGATAAAATGACCATTAATTTACAAAAACTATGAACCAGAAATTATCATTTCTCAGGTCTCATAGTTTAAAGAGTTCATAGGACTCATCATCTCCAAACCACTTGTCTTAGTTCATGACTGCTGTACACAGACAAGATGGTTCATGAATAGCAGAAATTTATTTTTCACTGTCTTGAAGGCTGGAAATCTGAGATGAGGGTGACAGTATGGTTGCATTCGGAAGAGGGTGATCACACAGGTTGCAGTCTGAGGACTTGTCCTATGACAAGTGGTGGAATGAGAGTGAAAAAGCTATCTGGGGTTTCTTTTCTAAAGGTACTAATCTCATTCAGGAAGGCTCCACTCTCATGACTAAATTATATCCCAAAGTCTCCACATCCAAGTACCATCACACTGGGGATAGATGTTTTAACAAATTTTGGAGAGATACATTCAGTTCATAAAGCCAATTCCTTTGTTCATTAACTTATTATTTCTAAAGAAGCATCCTTAAGCCCAGAGAAGTAATGTGAACACAGAGAGAGCTTAGTCATATGACAGAACCAAGACTAACTTCTTGAGGGTTGAGTCCTATGTTCTTTCCTTTGCATATAAAAATGCCTAATAACATAACCCCTTTTACATCTGCATGTCATTCATGCAGATGTGGTATTGGGTAGACTGTTTCAGCTATGCTGTGCATTCAATTTGCACTCATTCTCTTTTCTTCCCGTCTTCTTGCCTTCTCCTTTGCATTCTTTCTTCTTCTTCTCTTCCTTTGCTAAGTTGCAATGCTGTATTTGCTTTTCTTTAATTTATTTTCACAGCAAGAGTGCCTCTGGCTGCCAGCCAAACTTTACTTTATGTAAGGGAGACAACTGCTGTTTGTAATGTGGAATATTGCTGTTTTCTGTTCTTGGAAAAGTCAAACAGAGAGTATATTCGGCCAGCAATTTTTCCAGCTCATTTGGACAGAGCTGTTTCTTCCTAAAAATGTCCTTCATAAAGTGACTTCAAGCAAGCTCAGCCTCTTGCACTCAACTGGATTTTGAATTGTGATTAGATTGGCTTTCCAGTCAGAAATATATTAATTTAATCTCCTAAACTTCTACTTCCCTCCTCATTTTTTAAAAATATACTTAAACTTGGGCAGCCATTTTATCTTCATGATTTTCCAGTCCCCTGTGTCATGTTATGCTCACAGAATACATCCAGACAAAAGCAAATGCATACAATCAATTATTACTTAAAGCAGCATTTAGGGAGACATTTGTTAACCAAGAAATATTTGAAAAATATGAGTTATGGTTAGCCGCAATGGCCTAATGGTTACTGACTTCCCAAAGAAACCTAATGAAAAGAGGAAATTTTTTAAGCTCATTATTTTTAGTAACTAACACTCAAAATGGTACCCATGAGTTCTTGTTAAACAGGTGTATAAGCTGTAACACAAAATAAAAATGCAAAATATAATTTCTCTGTGAATGTCATGCATATGTATATATATAATATACATATTCAGTTAAAAATGTGTTACCTTGTGCATTTTCTATAGTCTTTTCCCCCTACAAATAACATCAAATATGTTTTCTCAAAATTGTATTTACCTATATTTTAGACCTCTATATAATAATTTACATGGGTTTGACAAATCTGTTTTTTAATGTCTCTTGACTAGGATTTTGTGTTTTAGCTTCTTAGCCACATTTTTAGCTCTTGTTTTCTTTGAGATGACTGATGATACTTTTTGAAATGTTACTTTGGAAATAAATCTAAATTCATTCTCCTTGTCTGTTAATAGAAAATAAATATTAGTCTTATTCTGTATCTTTTTAGCTACAAAATTAACCATCCTTTTCTAGATTTCACTTAATCAAATACTATCCACGTGTATACTTAGTTTTTCTCCTCTGTAACTTTAAAAAAGTATACTTGTATAAGTTTTAATTTTGACATATCACAAGAGGTCAATATTGAGTGCAAATTAGTTAGATTAAAATGTTGGATGTTTGCAATGAAAGGATTTGCTTTTGAAAAACCTCAGGAACAAATTAATTCAGAATGTTAGCTCACCTTTGAGCATAAGTGAGCTACAATTCAATATATAATACCTAATTCAGTTTTCACCTGGGTGTTTTCAACTTGAATCTATTTTTTAGCTACACTTGATAAGTACATTGGAGTGGCTTTTGAAATGGAATCAAAGTCAAGTGCAAATTCTTCCTGAAAATGAACATTTCCACAATTAACTTGATTGTTTACAAAAATTTGTATGCACACAGGATTGTCTTCAGAACCTTTGAAAATGTCAGTCTATATAAGTAGATAGATAAATGGCTAGAATTGTCAGATATTGATAGCATTTCTATTCAGTTTTTTAAAAATTTATCTGTAGTTCGACCCTATGTTTTCTATACACATGTATTAGTTAAAACTTTTCACTTATTTGTACCCTTTAGGTATTTTGAGATTTGTCTCCAAACTGAAAATTTAAACAAATAGATAAATTCAAGTTAGGCAATTGGCTATATGAATAGCTTCAATATGTTAGGGACAGGGGACAGAGAAATTCTAGGCAGACAGGGGCAGGTGCCTGGTAAAGCCCCACCCTCAAGCTGAAAAGCCTGAGACCTGGAACAAAGTGAAAACTTATATCCCTGTTTTCCCACTCCAAAATTGCCTTTTTGTGAACCACCCATGGCTCCATCCTGCCCCATTCTGTGCCTATAAAGACCCCAGATTCATCTGGCTGAGAGTAGAAGCAGCTGGACTTCGGAGACTACGGCTGGATGTCCGAGAGAAGCGGGTTGACTTCAGAGGGACAGCTTGATGGCATAATTCTGGAAAAGAATCTGGCCGTCTTCAGGGGAAGACTACCTTCCCTCCTCATCCCCTTTTCAGTTCCCCTTCCCAGCTCCCCTTCCCACTGAGAGCTACTTGAATCAGCAATAAAATCCCCTTCATTTTCCATCCTTTAATTAGTTCCTGTGACCTCATTTCTCCTGGACACAGACAAGAGTCCAGGAGCCACAAGTGCGGATACAAAAGGGTTCACTGAGCTGTGAACACTTAAGCCATCCATGGATGGCAGAGCTAAAAGAGTGCTGTAACACTCCCTCTGGGGCATCAGGGGTCATGGGCACCCGCAGAAAAGATGCAGCCACAGGGCCCATATTCCCATACTCCTGCTAGCGGCCAAATGTGCTCTCCCTGGCTCCTGTAGCCACTCACTTGCATGCTCTCTCCCATAAGAGTGGAATGCAGTGGGTCTCAGTTATTGGACTTCGCCCCTGCTGGTGCTAGAGCAGCCAGCTAGTTCCAGCGCTCCTGAACTCTAGTTCCTGTCCCATTGGCTCACGCACTCCCTCCTGTGAGGAGTTGAGAGCTGTGGGCTGAGTAAATGAGGCATTCCCTTCATAAGTCCTGTGTAGAGATCAAGGAAATGTCATGCTTCAAGTACACATACATGTAAGATCACATTTCATTCTATTTTTAAGCCAAATTCGATTGGATTCAACTACTACCTACTAGGAATAACAGGATAGATAATCTCTTCTACTGGCAGCAAATGACGTTCTTCTGTGGGAATGAAAATATAATTAATTATTTAATTAAATAGAAATAGTGAATAAGCAACCTAAGAGAATTAGATAAGTAACTCTGATTTTTATTTTACTATGTCCATAGTTCAGGCGGAAATACAAATAACATCTTCTGATTTTCCTATAGATCTAAGAAGTTACTCTAGGAAAGAAATAGACCCTATAAGAAATCTAGATAACTGAGTTGCAATATTATTTTTTCCAGTGGTGAGAATGGAAGGCTATTGACACATTTCAGTGTATGGAGTAAAGGCAGAGTCACCCAAGATCATTATCCTGAGCAAAAGGAGATGATGCTGTAGTGGCACATAAAGCCTATAGTTCTTAACAAATGAAGTTGCTGTTTATTTTTTATTAGCGCAGTGAAAAATAAATAGAAATATGAACATCCATCTGTTTATATATTTTACATTTTTCATAGGTTTTTAAATTTCATATAAAAGAAAAGACAGTATTTCAGTAATTATTTTAAAATATCTAATATATATATATTTTTATTAAATTTCACTATAGCTCTATGATCAATCATGTGGCATAGAATCATTTCAGAGGAATAAACATACAATATAATACACTGTGATTTTATAAGCCTACGTTACTTTTCATCAAAGTTCCAAATATCATAGTCATTCATGCAATTGATTACATTTAGCCTTAAATCAGTCTCATCTTTTCTAAAAACAAAAAAGAGAACCTCAAACATACCTTCAAAAATAAGTATTTCTAAAAGTGATGTCAGTCCAAACATTCCATTAATATTAATTCATGGAAATTTCTTTAAAACATTCCCCAGTGTTTCAACACTTTGCAGGTAATTTTCTTTTTCTCCCAAGTAATAAATTTCAAATCTATTCTGTCTTCTATCACCAACAAAGCAGATATGTAGTCTCCAAGACAGTACATGCTCATAAGCATTAATTTAATTTAGATGTTTAAATGTCAGCATATTTTTAACCAGAAGAACAATGGCAAAGATCAGTTTATCCAATAGCTAGATAGTCGTGGTACCCAATCTCTAAGAGTGATTATTTAATTGAGAACAAGAGTGAGTTTTCTGTTGGGTGAATTATTTTCCTTCATAATAAGAAAATTGTCTAAAATCTGGCCCTATGATCAACAAAACATTATGTATTTCTCATGTATTACTTTGCATTATTGCCATAATCAAAGATTTTAATGTGAACTTTTCATAAAAGCATGTACAGTTCTCTTAAAAATTTAGTCTACAAGATGATTTTAAATAAGTTAGAGTTGAACGGTATTTGCCTCAGCGGGAGGGACCTAATTTAAATTTTCAGTACTACAATACTGAATTAAGTCTTCCCATGAGAACGCATCTTAGTAAAATTTTTATCTTTAATAGTAATTTTAATTTTAATAATAACTCCATTATGTTAATAAAATGCAAAATCCAGAAGAAAATCATGCTCATATTTGTGAATTTATCATTCTTTTATTTTTATTAGACTCTAATCATTTTAGGGCAAAAGTTATTTCTTTGCTTAGATTAGATCATTAATCTATTGATGATTAAAATATGTTACATGTACGTTAATATAAGGCACGTTGTTTTTCCCCTTAGAAAATCATTTCTGAGAAATGGAAGAGTCATCTTTCACTTAATTCCTTACAAATTATCTCATATGAATAGGCAGTGTCTCAATTACCTTATTTTAAATAATGTTTGTGAAAGATGCTTTAATCTGAAATCTCAGTTAAAGCTAATGTTGAGTGCTTATAGTGGTTATCTGAAAAATTCCATTAAAAGAAGAGATGAACAGGATTATCCTGCAATCATCAGTGCTGGGCCTTCATATTACAATTTTAAGTAGATGTTGCTGCTATATTAACAATTAATTTAAAGGGCAATAGAGTTAAGCTCTGTTGGAGAATCTTGCAATAAGCTAAAGCAGTCACCAAGAACAATTAGAAAAGTTGGAAAACAAAACAAACAGAATACATGATTAGAAGGAATAGGGGAGCTGTTGAGGCAAACAAATGCAGAAACCAATATCTTAGAGAGTAAGTGGGGAACCCTGGAAGGGTGAGAAGGCTCTTCATCACCAGACTTTCTACCCCAAGGCATAGGTTTATTTTTAGTGCTAATCCCCTTAGATGGTTGCTAAGAGACAAAGAATTAGCAGAAACATAAGTAATCTAAGTAACTAGAGATACCCCAAAATCAATTCTGTGGCAGTCACAGCAGCTGGGAGTTGGATATGAGGGTGAGACGCCTATAAGAAGAAAGAGACATGGAAATGGGTCTGAAACTCATACAGTGTTTCACCATGAGGCTTTAGCCAAAGGAGGTTAAAAAGTCAGGAAGGAAGCAGCTGAAAGGCAGAATAGAGTTCTAGACTTTCTTAATGCCAAGGTGATGAAAATTAAAGTTCAAAACCTTCTGAGACAATACTGGCAAATACTGCAGAATTCAGTTAGAAACCCTGAAAGGCTGCCAAAAGAGTAGTGAGGTGAACCTGTAGGTATGTTGACCCTTCTAAAAATTGTAAGTCAAGCTCTGAGTCAGCTCAGTCCTAGGCTGATAGAAAGTTCTGCCAGCCTTCCATTCACCTCGGAGATGAGGGTGAACTTCATTCAGAGTCTCCACATCTTATTTTATTCAATTAATAGCATTCAATCAATCAAAATGTAATAGAATGTCAAAAAGACGGTTATTTAAAAAAAAAAAACAAAACGCAATATACACAGACCCACTGATGACCTAGGTTTTGGAGTTATAAAAGATGGTTTTATAAAATAGCTGTGCTTAATATATTCAAGAAAAATTGTGACAAATGGAAAATTTCACTAGACACCTTGAATCTAAAATCTATGAGAACATAATCTAACGCAATTCTGAAATTTATAAAAGAACTAAATTTAGAAAAAATAAGAACTATATGAGGCCTATGACAGAAGATTGAAGACAGCAAAAGATGAAACTACTTCATCCTCTGAAGAAAGATAAAACTATTAAAAGCACTGGACCTGAGAATGCAGAAGGTAGACACAAGGGTAAATACAAAGATAAAGAATATAAGCAGCATATGGGACATAAAAGATAAATTTAATATATGTGTAATTTAAATCCCAGAGGAGGAGACAGAAAATGGAACAGGAACATCATTTGAAGAGAAAATGACTAGAATTTTGCAAAAGTAATAAAAGATACCGAGTCACAGATAAAGGACTAGGAGCCCAAAGCCCCATGAAGAAAAAACCAACAACAAAATCCACAGCAGTGATATCTTTGTAAAACTACTGAAAACTTACAAAAAAAAAAAAAAAAAGAAAGAAAGAAAAGAAAAAAGAAAAGTAAGAATCAATTAAGATTAACTTCAAAGAAGAAAAAGTAAAACACAGCTGACTTCACACACACACACAAAAAATGGAATTCAGAAAAGAATAGGATGATATTTTTAAAGTGCTGAAAGACAGTAACTCTTATTCTATAGTTCCAGATAACTTATTCTTCAAATGTAAATGGGAAATAACATCATTTACAAACTAACATAAAGAGATGGCAACAAGGGAAATGATCTCAGCTGGGAAAAAGATACTTAGGATGAAAAGCAGAGTAATAAAAAGTAACTATGTGATAAATATACTGGAATATTGGCTATCTAAAGTAATATATTCTCCTCTAGAATGTTAAATATGTATAAAAATAACACTTATGATCATAACACAAGGAGCAGTGATGACCAGCACTTTAGGAGGCCAAGGCGAGCAGATCTCCTGAGGTCGAGAGTTTGAGACCAGCCTGAGCAACATGGTGAAACCCCGTCTCTACTAAAAATACAAAATTAGCCCGGCATGCTGGCACATGCCTGTAATCTCAGCCACTTGGGAGGCTGAGGCAGGAGAATCGCTTGAACTCGGGGAGGCAGAGGTTGCGGTGAGTCAAGATTGTGCCATTGCACTCCTGCCTGGGCAACAAGAGTGAAACTCCGTCTCAAAAATAAGCAAGCAAACAAACAAAAAATGTTTTCTGGTGTTGTCTTGGAAGTTGAAAAATCGTGATTTTTATTACTAAATATGTAAATTAATAGTTATTAGTACTGCTTTATTGATAATACCAATGACTAATAAAGCATTGAAGCATAATGTATTGCTTAAACACTAAAATACTATTAAAATAAACAAGTTAAACATTATGGAAGAAAAGTAGATTAACTGAATATTGTGAGTAAATCAAAATACAACCATAAAAGAACAAAACGAGAACAAAAATTAGAAGAGACGATGAAAAATAAATAGTAACAATGTAGTTAGTTATAAATGAATTATCCCTAATTGGATTAAGTTTATATGGAATAAAATGCTTAAATTATTAAGACTGTCAGATTTTTTTTAATGCACTTCTTACAAGATACCCATGATAAATGTAGGGATATAACAATTCTGAAAATAAAAGAAGAGAAAATATATACAAAGAAAACACTAAAAGAAATCTAATATAACTATACTGATATCAGACAAAATGAAGTACAGAGCAAGAAGCATTTATTTAACTTTCTTTAAAGGGAATCTGCTCATTAAACATTTGATCTTAGGAAAACAGTAATGGGGTTCATGCTGAATAACATAATATTGATAACATAGTACTTATCTTTCCCTCAATCCCAGTAATCTTTCATTACCAATTATTTCTTCTGCCTTGTATATAAAATGTCTTCTTTTAAAGTATGATCCTTCTATGCATTGAAAAAAATGCCTTATATTGTCATATTAAAAAATAATAAATACATTAAGTAATATAAAATAACCTTACTTCCTATTTCCCTTCATCAAAAATTTAATTTTTCTTAGCAGCCAAACTTCTGCAAACCATATTCTGTAGCAATTATTTTCATATCCTCACCTTCTATGCCCTTTCAACCCATTCCAAAATGGGTTCAAGCCATTGGGAAAGTAATTACTCATGTCACAGTGCCCCTCAGCCACTAAATCCAATGGATAGTTTTTAGTCATCTTGCCTTCCACCTACATAGCATTCAAGATTCTAATGGATTATTTCTGAAACTCTTCAAATCCTTTTCATGACACTAGTGTCCCTTCCTCCATTTCCATTTCTCACAGATTTTCTCCAGGCTGCTTTGTTAATTCTTCTTTTTTTTTTTTACACAACTAATAAGCCAATCTTGGGTCATATTACTGGGTGAGAAATTGGCATGCATATCATATTACAACATGCATAGACAGTCGTCAAGACCCCCTAATTATTTAAATAAGTAACCCTTAGCCTCCACGACTTATTACACTGAAAGTTGCACGCCGAAATATTATTCTACATTTTTAATAAAGAAGTTCATACAAAATAAGTCAAGCCTACATCTGAAAAATAAGACTTTAAAAAACACGTTTCTTCATTTTAGAAACAAAATATAACAGTTTCATTAGAATTTGAGAATGAAATCTGTGTAACCCAAAACAATGTCAATGCTAAGCCACTGACATTCCAAAACAGTGACTAAGATCAGGAAATACTGGAAGATAAAATGTAGTTTTATTTCTCAAAGCTAAGTTTGTTTATCTAATTTAGAACAGGCCCTGTATGAATACATATTTACCCATTTAAAGCACAGGATGTTTTCTACATTAATTCATCCGTTCTGTTTTAGTACAGAAACCAAAGCATTTATAAGTTAGGAATGGGATGCTTAGATCTGCCTAGAACTATTGCACAAAAGAAAAACCCTGGATTCTTTTTAAAACCTCCCAACCTTTGCTGCACTGACAAATCTAGCACATTTGGATTTGTCATTTGACTATAAGTAATGGAAGGAACATTAAAGCTATTTCTATACAATAAAAAATGTCAGCTAGGAATGATTTCAATGACTTAAATTTCACATGTTCTAGGAAATTGCTTATATAACAATCAGCCATTTGAAGTGGTAAAAATTCTCTGAAATTCCCAGAAAATTGTTGTGTCTTAGATGGCATTCATGTATTCCAGATTCATTGTTAACATTTGAGAGGCAGTTTCCCATTTTACTCATTAGTGTTGTTTTTTGAACGTCTAACTTATTTTTTAAAATTGTTGATGTATTCTAACTACTTCAGTGCTTTTACTTTGTATTATTATAATAAAGTGCTCTTTTATTTCTTTATCTGCCCCAATTACTATTCTATATCATAATACTCCAGATATATTGGTATAATACTCCCAATATTAGCAAACACTTAAACATTTTAATTTCAACATAGTTTTGTAATAAAATGAATCATCATTCTTTTATGTTTCTCACTTCCTAGAACTTAACAGGAATTCTTCTATAAATAATAATAATTCAATAGGTATATGTTGTATACCTGAAGAAATATAAATATAGTAATTTGATTGACCAACGTGAGAGACTAGTGAGACATGTAAAATGCAACTTGTGGTCCTCAAGTGAATATATTTTCTCTACAGGCCAATAAACAACACTTGAAGCTTGAGTATTTGATAGTAGTGATTTGCTAATTGTTAAAACTCTTTTGACTGGCCATTATTTAAGTAACATATTACCAAATAGTTCAGAAAAATAAGAAACTATATTGATAGTTCTTGTAACTATTCTGTATGCTTAAAATTAAACTACAAAATATGCAATCACATTAACCTGAGTCTGTGGAGTTAAATTAAAAACCTAAAAATGTATCACACATATAACATATATAATCACAAAAGTCTCTAGTAAACACGATTCATGTTATGCTCAAATACAATTATTTACATGGTTAAATATTGAATTCTGTTAATGATATATTTTAAATGTTCATAATGAATGTTTTGATTCTATGAGAAAAACATTTTTGTTTTGATAAATATTTATTAGAAATAATTATTTTATATAATCATATATAAAAATGTAGAAAGTCAGTTTAAATGAGTATATTATATTGAATGATAAAATAACATCATAATTATAGTAAAGATACCTCTTACTATGTAATGCTAACTATTCTGAATAACTTACATACATTAAATGATTTTATTCCCACTGATAATCTAGAAGAGTTATTAATGCCTATTTTGCAGAAAAGAAAACTGTAAGGCTGAGTACTATAGAGGCAGTCACCAATTCCTGTAACTGGCCAATGTCCCTTAAGTTGGGCAAAATATCGTAATAGCAGCAGAAAAGGGTGGAAATAGATCCTTGATACTTGTCGTTTTCCAGTTCCTTTCAGTACATATTTGAATCAGTTGAGAGAAATATTTGTGCTCAGATATTTGTGTTCCATCAATATCTGCTCAGCTTTATTGAATGAAATATCAAACTTTAGGTTACTGAGAAGTTTGAATCCTTTAATAAGCAAGCATTCTATATTATCCTTAGAATGATAAAAGAAAAAAAATACTGTAAACTTGTATTTATTTTAAATTATTTCATTTATTAAATTATTTGTATAATTATTATAGTTATATTAATAAAAATAATAAATGTGTCTTTATAGATAAGAAAATATTTTCCTAATCTAAAATGTATTTTGTTATTTAGCAGTTCAAATCATTTAGTAATAAGAAAAAAAGGAATACTAATACTCATAGTTTATTTTACTGTGATTTGTGTCCGTGAAAACTTTCTTTCCCAACAAAATATTATGTGAAACATCCCAGTCTTAGCCCTCTTTGGGGGATATGACTACTGGCAGTCAATCTTTATAAGTTTATATAAATATAAGTATTAAATATTGTCACAACTACCCACCTAAGTTGGATATAATACATTGTCATTAAGAAATATTTTAGTGAATGTGGCAACCATGGCAAAATCATCATCATCATCACACACACACACACACACATATACACACACACACACATATACACACACACACACACACAATCTCTCTCTGGAGAAATTCGCATTCCTTCACCTTGCAATAGAAGATTATACCAGAGGCTTTCACTGAGCAATCAAAAGGGAAGATACTTGTACCCCTCAGACAAAGCACTTCTCTGGAAAGAACTGGAATGGCTGTCAGGGCAACAGTGCTTAGGAGAAATAACAGTAATACCCATACATGCATGTGCAAGAGTGGCAGGAGAAGAATAAAGGAACATTGCCTGCACTGTGGTGGCTGAAGGGAGTTCTTTCTGATTACGTGTGAGACAACTGCCAGTGACTGCCAGGAATTCTTGGGGCATTTTCAGGTCTGAATATTTCTCCTGTACTCTAAAACTGTATATTTGTCTGCCTACTCGCAATTTCCACCTGGATATCGAAGTTATTTAAACCTAACTTGTTCAAAATAAAGCATCTGATGCTCTTCAACCCACCCTATCTAATCTTGACTTCTCTATTTCTCTCAAACTGTATATCCAATCCACAGGCACCTCCGATAGATCTAATTTCAACATCTATTCAGAACATGTCCATTTCTCACCACCATGTCACACTCATCTTCTTTCACTGGAGTCCTTCACTAAATTGTCCCTTAACTGGTCTTTATGCTTATACTCTCTCCTCAGTCTGTTCTCAACACAGATCCTTTCCAAATTATCTTTGAGTTGTATCACTTCTCTGCTGACACCATCCAGTGACTCCTCATTTCATTCAGATATAATCACAGTCTTTAAAATGATCTACAAAGCATGAAGTCATCTGCGCCCACAGGACTTCTGACTCTCCTGCCGTGTCCTCCCTCCCTCACTTCATTCCAGCCACACGGGCTTCCACATTGGCCACCAGGTGGTCTGTGGCTTCTGTCTGCCTGGGATGTTCTTTCTCACATCTGTTCATGGCTGAATCCCACAACATTGTCAAAGTTTTGCTCAAACGAAGCCTCTCTTAACTATTAATATTATAATCATTTTTAAAAATGCTTTGTACCTATTAAGAAGTAAAGAAAAAGAAAAAAAAATGAGAACCACTGAAGTCTCAGACTTGATACTATAAAAATGAGTTTGTCTCCTGCTGAATGAATGAATGGGTAACTAGATTGAGGAGAGCTGGACATACACAGTGAATGGAGTCACTTTGCCTTATGTAACCACAAAGATCAAACAGTACATTGGGGTTAAGGCATTTTCTATAAATATTTTTAAAATTTAAGTGCAGTCATTAAAACTAGCAGAGACATATGCTCCTTCTAAATGACAAATTAGGCCCTTCTGTGCAACCATGACACCTTTCATACTGTATTTTCAATGTATGTTATACACTATATAGTTTTTCTTAAAAAAATCTGAATTGCATCATTGTTAACACAGTTGTATGAGGCTTAGCTTCTATTCTGTTGAAAACTAATGAAATGTGTATGTGCATTAAATGAAAATAATTATATATAAAATTCTGAATTAATTTTGCAACAATATTTAAATAAGCATGCAGGACTATGCCTTCTAAGGCACGGTAAAAGAATCACACAAAACCCCTCTGTAAAATATAAGACCATTAAATAGGAGAAGCACCTCATCTTTATTTTTCTACAGCCAACATACAGCATGATGCTAGTACATACTTTTGAGGAATATACGAGGAAATATATTGAACCAGTATGGCTTTAATGAGATAAGGTAAAACTAACTAGTCTATATGAATTGGTGTATAGAGGAAAGAAAGCAAGACAATGTAAAAAATGAGCCTATCCAATACGTTTTATTAATTGTTCCTTTTGGAATGGTACAACAATAGCTCAGCTGTTACCCTATCAATGGATATACTAACTTGACAATACATGCTATATAAATGTACTGAATTAAAAAATAAAAAATAATCATGTTCCTTATGAAAACACACCAGACAGACTTCTCTTGACCATAAGAGAGCAAGAAATCTATTTTGATATTTTGAAAAAGTTTTTTGAATTTTCTCTTTTTATAACTGATTTAATCTTGATTTTATTTGGGGGGAAGTAGAGATGGAAACTGTAGTTAGGTGTACAGATATACAAAGCTGTACATACATAGATAAATATGAGATAGATGGGCAAACTTTATAGAGTAGTTTAATAATTATAAACAACATTCATACTAGTGTTTATATAAAATGCAACCCCTAGTCCATTAAACCAGCTTATTAGTAGAGTTTCAGAAGAAAGTGTTCTAAGTTGGAAACAGGATTGGGCTACTTATTTTGCTTCAGGACAATATCTTAGGCATCGTTTACTCTAAGTTTTAAAAATCCAGCATTCACCATGCCCCGGCTGCCTAAAGATTTAAAAATCAAAAATGAAAGTAAAAACCTGGGACACAATTTTCAATGTGAGCTCAGAGCTTTTGTTTTTTTCACATTACAGAAAATAGCATGAGCTATAGTATTATGTGATATTTGGAAGGGTGGAAGAAAAGTCTTGGAGATACCAATTTGCCTCAAATTTGGCAAATGTTTAAAATTGATATTATGCACTACAAATCAGAGAAATTAGATTACCTCATGTGGCTACATAGTATAGTTTAAGGTATCAATGATTAGTTGGTAGATTTATCAAATTTTTGTTAATCTTAGGAAACAAACTCATCTAATGTCTTCTGCATCTTATTTTTATAGTATCAAGTCTGAGACTTCAGTGGTTCTCATTTTTTTCTTTTTTTCTTTTTCTTTCCTTTTTTTTTTTTTTTTTTTTAACTTTCTGATACATTCCCTATCATTGCCTTTCTGTTACTATCGAGATTCTTTATCACTATTTGGAGATCTCCCTAGGATACTTCCTTTTAGAGCAGTACAGATTCTGCCGGTCAGGGTTCTCTTTAATTTGCAACCTCTGAGATAGTCACAAAAACTTCTAATTAAAAGCAACTGAAAATAGTCTGACTCACAGATGCAGCTGGGTTGAGCTAAGTGGGAGGGTAGCTTAGATAATCGTTTGCTAACATCTTAATTTACTTTTAATGAAGAAAGGAAAATCTTATGTTTAATTTACATTTGTTTTTCCCTTTAATTATTTGTTATACCAAATTTTCACGTTTTTAGAAGCAAATCTTGTAGAGTTACATAAAAAGTTATATGTTGTTTAATCTTACTGCATTTTCCATTCCTACAATAATGAATTACTTTAATAAATACGGCCTCAGAATCTTCAAGAATCAAAATCGATGTCTATTGTAAAAGCAGTAATAATTGTAAGTGCTGTAAAAATGTTAAAGAAAAGTAACTTCAAAGAGTATGGTTATTAATTTATTATATAATTGTCTCTCAAATAGAATATGACAATGTTACGCTTGAAACAAGAAAGTTTTTATCCTCTATGCCTTCCTTTCCATGGTAATTTTACATGCATAAGATTTTAACTCCAAGTACCAATCAGGCAATTTTAAGTAACTGTTAAATTTGTACTGTGGACTAAAATATGTATAACAAAATTATAAGAAGACTATCACACTGGCTAGATATACATTTTTAAAATATGAACAATTTTAGGTTACATATGATGTTTTCATCTTGAATATTACATGAATTCATATGGTACTTTTATAAGACATATTTGTGGAATTGATCTCGTCTTATAATACTTATTTACATATTATTTTAGCTTTCAAAATTCTACAAATGACTATTTCAAATATCTATGGTTTATTTTTATAAAGAGAGCATAATAAATTGGATTGAAAATCAAATCTTGTAAGTTTACTCAGTTTCACCTTGGAAGTCCATACTGGGAATGTTTCTGGTGAAAATGTTATTGAGAATGCTCAGTGGTTACCCAAATAGATCAAACCATAAGGTTATATTTACCTTCATGGATTCTATCATAAGTTTGGTCCTGATGGCTTAGGATCTTGATCTCTTCAGTATCACAGAATGGATTGAAAATAAAGAAGCTAATTCATATTGACAAAAGGCTTAATGCATCAACGTAAAACCAAGAATATCAATGTATTAACTTAAAATAAATTTATTTTAAAAGTAAATAAAGAGCTGAATTGTCTATGAAACTGTCAGACACATTTTTCCCCGAATAAGTGGCCTGCTAAAACACAATTCCCAAAATGTTTTTTAAGTAAATTATTAGCAAAGGAAGTAATAGATATTGTTAAAGGGATAGCCTCTGCGATACTTATATATCATGATTTAGATAGTTCAATTTTGTATCAGTGTCATATTGGAGAAGTATATTTCAATGAAAAACAAACATCAAAAACTTTTTTTTTTCTTCTCAGTTCAGACCGGTAATGTGCCGACATCGTAAGGTTCGAGAGTAGCACATCTCACACATGTGCATGAACACCCAATCATCGTGCTCAGGAAATACAAAAAGATCAATCAAAAACATTTTTAAAAATTAAAATGGGTTCTTGCTTTAAGATTGTTATGCTAGGGGAAAATATAGCTTATAGCAATATTTCTGAAAACCTTTAAAAAGGCTCTGCTCATGCCTTCAGGCTTTTAGAGTCTAAAAAATTAGACGATCAAGAGGTCCTCCCCAGGGCAAAGAGTTCTGGGGTATAGAGTTCCCTGAAAAATAGTTTTAGCTCTGCTACCACTGCATTTTATTATTAATGTGATAGTATGGATGTTGCCACTACTGCTGTTGCTGACGATGATGGTGATGAAAATGATGCTGATGATGTTGATAATAATAATGCTGAAAACCATCCACCCTGGCTCTTGTTATCTATCTGCTTCCTTTCCTCTTTTTTATGTATGTGTGTTGTTTTCACTCTATATATTTTCTTCCTATTCTTAAAATACATTTGTGTTGTTATCTCTCTACCTACTTTCCCTGTAATCACATATGTGAATACACACACACACACAAACATACAACATATATATATATCTTTTATATATATAAAACACTAAAAAATAGAAGTTCTAGAACTGTAAAATTTGCAAGTCACTTGAATTACATTAATAATTCACTACAACGAAAGGGAAAATGATGGCCTTTCTAAGAATTATATTGGAATAATATTCCATATGGAAAAAAAGATTACTTCTAATTCACATCATGTACCGAATCAATTCTAGATGGATCATAAACTGAAACAAAAATATAAAAGGTGAAACAATAAATTATCTTCAGTTTTTGCATACAGATGACATTTGGATAGGTTAATATTTCCTCAACAGAAAATAATTATTTGCCATGAGGAAAAGGACTTATAAATTAGACTTTTTAAAAATTTTAAAACATCTGTTCATCAAAAGACAATTTCAAAAGTGGAAATCCAAAGACTAGGACAAGATATTTGCTGTACAAATAACCAAAAGGAGACATATAAAATTCGTAAAGAATAACTACAAACCAATAATGAAAATATAGAATATCAAAGATCAAAACAAAAGGAATAAGTGAGTTGCACAGTCACTTTTTAGATGTTATTCAAAAGTGACCTTTGGAAAATACACTCAAAACATTTACTCATCAGAGGAAAACAAATAAGTCACAGTGAAATATTATTGTAACACTATTTGAATGGCTAAAATTAAATAAAAACGAAATACCAAGTGTTAGTAGGAATATACAGTAACAGAAACTCTCATATACTTATGGTGAAAGCATACATTTTTATAACACTTTGAAATTCTTTAGTAGTATCCACCAACATGTGTATACTTATGACTCGTCAATTGAATTCCTAGATATATACCCAGAGAAATATCTTTATATATGTTACCAAAGATAAAAATATTTAAAGAAGCAATATTCATAGCACCCAAAGTATAAATGATCAAAATTACCACAACACTAAAATGATAAAGCGGGATGGATACGTAAGTTATAGTTATTCTCACCATCGAATAGTATACAGCAAGAAGAAATAACAACCTGTAACTATGTATAACACAGGTAAATCTCATAGATCTTGATTAGTTAATATATTTACAAACAGAATATTGCACATTGATGACATTCAAAAACAAGCAGAGTCTATTATGGTGGTAGATGCCAGAATACTGATTACATTTCTGGGAGGCCTAGTGACTGAGTAGAGGCATCAGGGAAGATTCTGGAGGCATAATATTTTACATCTTGATATAGTTGATACTTCCACAATATTCTTTTTAAAAGTACAAGTGGTATTTGATGCTTACTATTTATTCATTTTAATATATAGATGTTATATTTCAGTTGAAAGATAAGTATAAAATTCATTTATGCATATATATGTTTGTGTGTGTATATATATGTATAAAATTCCTTTACATATACATAGAGAGAGAGAGAGAGAGCGAGAGAGAGAGGGTGTGTGGGGGGGGAGAGAGAGAGAGAGAGTCTTGTTCTGTCGCCCAGGTTGGAGTGCAGTGGCACAATCACAGTTCATTGCAGACTTGACTTCCCTGGCTCAAGCAATCCTCCCAGCTCAGTCTCCCTGTTGCTGAAACTATAAGTGTTCATCACCACACCCAGATTACTGTTTTTGTAATTTTTGTAGAGATGGGTTTTTGCCTTATCTAATTTCTTAAGAAAAGATTGATATTAAATATTAGAATGAGTATACAGATTTCTATGTTTTACAATACATGTGAAAGTTAAACTCTTTGAGTATTTGGGAGTATATTTATGGCAGAATGCAAATCACTATATTCCCAAGGTGACTTCTTTTTTCTTAGCATATTTATGATGTTATTTAATTTATCAAATTTTATGTGTCTGAAACAAGTCATGTCTATGGAAAAATTTTAAGAATACCAATATGGATGTTTAGTTCCCCTATGAAAATCCATCATTAAAAGTTAAATTGAAATAAAACAGAAATGAATAATGTAGAGAAATTGTTCTTAGTTATTTCACATTCAGTATTTTATGTTGCTAGGAAATTTTTTTTTAATAATTAAGATTTTTCTATTAATCTTTGATTAAAAATGTATATGCTATGATAAAGTAATGATGGAATTTGAAAATCACTGATTTCAAAGGATAAGGTACAGCTGAACTTTGAGAGGAATTAGAAGATAATGTGCCACACTGAAAACAAAATAAAATTTATTTATTTATTTTGAGACAAAGTTTCACTCTGTTGACCAGGCTGGAGTGGCGCATTCAGAGCTCACTGTAACCTTCTCCTTTCCAGGTCAAGTAATCCTCCCACCTCAGCCTCCAGCGTAGCTGGGACTACGGGCATGTACCAATATGCCTGGCTAATTTGCCTATGTGTATATATATATATTTGTATTTTTTCCAGAGACACATTTTCACTATGTTGCCCAGGCTAATCGCGAACTCCTGGACTCAAGTGATCTGCTCGCACCGGCCTCCCAGCGTGTTGGGACAGGCATGAGCCACCGTGCCCAGTGAAAATATATTAATGTTTTCTATTTTCTCCTCTTGATCTTGTCTTAAAAAGTAAATAAAGAGCTAATAGTCTGTATTGATAGCTATGTACAGACCTATATGCTTTATTATCTGGGCTTGGACTTTATTTATTTATTTTGTTGTTGTTGTTGTTATGTACCAAATGGTAAATAAAAGGTGTACACAATGTACCTGTCCCTTAGGCAGATAGAAGAACTTCAGATGGTTCCTCTCTTAGTTAGAAGGTCACATTATTTACTTAATAGTTGCTTGACAGATACAACTAGCAAGGGACAGGCTTTCTCAAAAAATGTTTGGAGTATAATGTAGCATATAGTAGCAGAGTCAGTTGAGGTTTCAAATTGATGTGTTATAATATGTAGGCACATTTTTAGCTGGTGTTATCATTTATCATCAATCAACTAAATTTGTAAAATGTTAATTTTTTATCAAAATGTAAAAATCAAGCATTCAAAAAGAAATGAAAATAATTTGGATTGTTCTGTTGATGTTGACTGGTGGTTTAGTATTTTATAATTACACTTAAAAACATTCTTTTAATTAAGAATAAAATCACATTCAATCTTCTACTTACCTTCAGGTTGGGTTCATGCTTTTCAGGGATTGCTAATGTTTGCAACTAATGTTGGCTCTTTTTTTTTTTTTTTTTTTGAGATAGAGTTTCACTCTTGTTGCCCAGGCTGGCGTGCAGTGGAGTGATCTTGGCCCACTGCAACCTCCACCCCCTGGGTTCAAGCGTTTCCCCTGCCTCAGCCGCCCAAGCAGCTGGGATTTCAGGCACCTGCCACCTCTCCTGGCTAATTTTTGTAGTTTTTAGTAGAGACAGGGTTTCACCATCTTGGCCAGGCTGATCTTGAACTCCTGACCTCAGGTGATCCACCCGCCTCAGTCTCTCAACATGCTGGGATTACAGGCATGAGCCACCACACCTGGCCAGCTAATTCTTACTGAGTACTTACTGTATGCTGGGGATTTTGCATGTATTAATTTCTATGTGGTGCTCTTCACGGTCCAGTCATTCTTTGTATTACAGAAAGACAAGCTATCAGCTGTACCATTATCCTTTCAATTGCCTGAAATTGTTCACAAGAAGCCTGTCAGCTTGTCAAAGCTCACAGCACCACTTGTTAATACTAGTATGAGACATAGGTGTATGTGTAACTTATAGCTTATTCTTTGTTAAACTGTACGAGTGCTAATGGTATTTATTTCACACTGAACATTTTTCCTTGCTTTGTTGTGATGAATACAAATGGGAAGATAAACACATGTTAAAAGAGAGATTTTCTTAAATGGTAGACTAAAATTTACCTTAATCAACTGGAAAACTTTCTAACCAAGGGAACGCTAAACTTAAAGGATTTCAAATTGAAGGTTTTGTTTTTGCTTAACCTCTAGCCAAATAACAAGCACATTATATAATCACAATCATTAAAATTCTAGTGGAAGTCCTTTATAATGTTTTATGTTTCCCATTATTTTTATTTGTTGTTCTAAAATCAACATATTGAAGTTTAGTCACTCTAAAATTTAATTAATGAAAACAATTGTTGCAATGGTGTTTTCCTTTTTCTAATTAGAGATAAACATGCCATAGGTTTCTAACACTAGTTTCCCAATTGCCTTATAATTGTAATTCAAGATAGTGATTTTAAAACATATATATCACATGGATTTCTTAGTAACTAAAAGAAATCATTACAACATCATTACGGATTATTTGCTAGTTCTAGTTGGAAGGCATTTGAAAATGTCAATTATTAGCTTATCAATAATTACTTTTGCTTATACTTTTTATCCTTAGGTATCTCTCAATATGTCTACCGTTTAAAAATCAAAATCACTGTAAAACCATTACTATTAAAATGACTATCCTCCTCAAATTAATCTGATAATTCAATGAAATTTTAAAACCTTCAAATGATATATTTGATAGAATTTGGCAAGCTGATTACACATATTTAAGAATGTCATCATAGAAATATATAAAAATATGCAAAAATATGAAATACATAGGAAGTACTTTTACATGGTGCAACATAGCAAACTTTAAAGCTATAAAAATTCATAAATTGTACTACTGAGGCAAGTAAGAGAATATGATTATGAGTAGAATAAAGAGAGTGATTTCATATTTTATATGTTTATGTGTCAGTTTTCCTTTCTTATAACTGGAGAATGCATTTGCATGTTGTTTGTACAACTTGAAATTTAAAAGAAATAGTGCTATTTGCTAACATTTCTGAGAGCTTGCTGTGTGGCAGGAATTATTCTTGGTGTTTGCAAAGGTCTTGACTCATTGAATTCTCACAAAAACCTTATTGCCTCTACGCTTCAGAAGGGAAAATCAATGCTAGAAAAATGAACTGCCCAAAGTTGCACAGCATGAAAGTGTCAGAACTGAGACTTGAATCAGGCTGACTGGCTACGTTTGCTACACTGTTAACCATTACACAACACTATTTCTCTACACAGAGTTTACATGAGCTGAGAAGGCATAATACCCCGCATATATTATGAATATAATTAAACCAAGTTACAGAAAAAGATTTATGAATATGTTAACGTTTCCAAAAATAGGGTAGACACGCCAACACACACACTACATATATGGAGATAATTCCCAAATAATCTACAATAATTTGAAATAATCTAATATATAATAAACTGCTAATAGAAACCCAGGCTGACGTGACTAGGTTCTCTCCTCTTGTTACTACCTCAAGCATGTTGCCATCTTGAGGTATCAGTTAGGCTGAGTTCTCATCAGGAGGGTTGGGGGAAGAATCTCATTGGAAACTCATTCAGATTGTTGGGAGAATTCATTTCTTTATGGTTGGACAAAGGACTTCATTTGCTTGTTGACAGCTGTAGCTCTCATCTCCTAGATGCCACTTGCCCTCATTTCCATGTGTTCTATTCTGCCAGAAATGGAGAATTTCTCATGGCTCAAATCTCACTCATGATTTGAATATATCTTACTTCACTTTCTCTATTTGCTAAACGTATATTTAGAAGTCTCATGTGACTGCATCTGCATCACCCCAGTATTCTCCCTGTGTTACGGTCAGCTGATATGGGATCTTAATTATATCTTCGAAATCCATTCCCAGCAGGAAAGTCAGCACACAATGGTTACCAGAGCTTCAGCTGATCTTAGAGGGAACATCAACACTAGTCATTCCACGAACAATAGCATCAGTGACTGCTTTCCTAACATAAATCACTTTTTTGGCCCAAACTTCTCATTCGCTTTTGAGTGGTTAGCTACTATTAGTGCAAAATTTGGGGGCTCCCTTATAAGTTAGCATATATCACCTAACTAAATCAGACAGTGGAAACTTGATCTTGGCATTCAAAGCATAGTATGGCCTCCCTAGCTATATTGCCAGAATATATTCATTTCTCATACATGTACAAATTACATACTCCAGTTAACTTGGACCCATGGCTATTTGCTGCCTCCAAGTATTAATCAAGCAATGTCATCTTCCTTGAATGCACTTTCTCCCACATGGAAATATTTATTTTCTACAGTCTAGTTGTAAGTGCCACCACTCTTCAGTGACATCATCATTTTGCCTTCATTTGATAGTAATAATTTTATAATTGCTTTGTTTTGCCTTTTATGATAACACTGATATTTCATAGATTAGGTTTTGTTTGTTTCTCTTTCTCCCAGCTTGATCTCAGTTTTTCATGGCACTTGGATGTTTCCCTAATAAATCCCAGAAAAGTGTTTGGGAGAATGCAATAGAGGCATAATAAATGAATGTTTAATAAATATATAAGTGATTTAATTGAATTTTGAAATATAATAAGGTATTTGCTTTATAGATTTAAAATAAAAATAAAGTTAAGGTTATTTTAATAAAGCATTATTTCACTCATTTTTATTATTAAAGAATAGTTTAATATATATTGGACATGTTATTAAAGAACAGTTAAATGTATTTCAGACATACTATTATGGGATAATTTCACATGCATCAGGCGTAACATCCCTAAATTATTTTAAGAAAACCAGTTCCTACCAAGTGAAACTTACTAGTTTCAATACATTCTAGTTTAATCTACTTTTAGTCACTTTTTTTTTTTTAACAGCAGAAACTAGTATAAAATCAACAAATTTAAATGGATTTTCATCTTACATTAGAGTTGCCATATATAGCAAATAAAAATACAGGACAAACAGTTAAATTTGAAATCTAGATACACCATGAATAATGTTTTACTATGGGTATCTCCGTTATATATACTTACAGGTAAAAACTTCATTATTTATATTAAATTCCAATTTAGCTAATTTTCTGTATTTTATCTGGCATTCCAATACTTACAGCACACTTTTATATTGAGATTTTAAAAAATCTCCCCCTACTTTTATTTTTTGTTTTTGTTTAATTTTTTAAGATTCACAAAAACAAAAGTTTAAGTATTTAGGGTAATAATGTGTTTTTAATAGTTATGGCATTCTGCATATAATTAAGCCAGTTGCTTTTTAAATTGTAAATATTCCCAGAGGCAACAATATAGAAGTTCACATAGTTTTGCAGTCATTTTAAAATGCTGATGATACATATTTAAGTGCATGGAATCTGCAGAAAGTTGAAAGATACTATGAGGTATTCTGAAACTTTCAAAACAAATAGTACATACTGCTAAGCACACATTATCTAGAAACACTAAAATTCACTTGTGTACTATGCTGTTCGAGCAATAGTATCATTCACACCTAGCATTTCCCAAACAGATTGAAGACACTGGAGCTCCATGCTTGCCTTTCCTGTGAATGGAAATGGAGACTGAGGAGGGCAAGTTCACATCAGCCAGCTGAACTCAGGAAATGCAGAACTTAATCGTGGTGTGGCAGATACTAGCATTCTGACATTCAGACATAACCTTTCAGAGCTTAAAGTGACTCACTTTTCAAAAACATAAAATAGGAACAACTTCAAATGGATTATTCTAAGGCCTGCATGAGAATATATATGTGAAAATTTCATTAAAATGCATCTTATTATGAATGTTATTTTAATGCAGTAGTGGTTCATTTGCTATTTAGTTAAAATATAACCTCTAATAATTGATTTTAAAATGTTTTTCATGCAAACTGGTACTGGGTATTTAATTTTAACTGTTATCAAGTAATAGTTTGGAAAAATACAGTATTTATTACTAATGCAGATGCGAACATCGTATAGAAATTATTACTCTGCTACTGACCAAGAGTTTATTAAGAGAAATATGCTAGCTTGAGATAAATGAATAAGCAGAAAATTTGTATTGTATTATAACCAATTGCATATCCACTGTGTATATTGTTTTTTAAATTAATAGACTCTTTTTTCAAAGTGATGTAATATTTACAGAGAAATTGAACAGAAAATACAAAGAGTTCCAATATACTCCGGATCCCTGCTCCTTTAAACTCCTTTTATAATAACACCTTCCATTAGTGTGATATATTAGTTATAATTGATGAACCGATATTAATACATTATTATTAATGAAAATCCGCAGTTTATATTAGGGTTTACTTTTGGTGTTATACTGTTGTATGAGTTTTGTCAATTGTAGTGTCATATATCCACCATTACTGGATAATGCAGAATAGTTTTGCTGTCCTAAACATCCTTTGGGCTCTTCCTATTCACTTTTCTCTCCCTGCCCTTTATTTTTACATCTCTATAGTTTGCCCTTTTCCAGAATGTAATATTGTTGGAATCATGCAGTTTGCAGCCCTTTCAAACTGGTGTCTTTCACTGAGCAATATGCATTTAATGCTCTTTCACGTATTTCCATGGTTTTATAGCTGAAAATATTGCATTTTAAAGATATTTCACAGTTTGTTTATTCACCCATTCAAGGACATCCTGGTTGATTCCAAGTGTGTCATATGTGAATAAAACTACTATAGACACTTATGTGCAGGTTCTTGTGTTCAAAGGTGAGTTGTACATTCAAATCTTGTGTCCACTCATTAATTGCATTGTCTGTTTTTGTTGTTGTTGTTGTTTTTAAAGGTCTTTTGTATTTTTTTGATAAATGTCCTTTATCAAATATGTACTTGTAAATATTTTCCCTCACTTTGTGGCTTGTCGTTTCATTCTCTGATCAGTGTCTTGCAAAGCATACATTTTTATTCTAATTTAATGTATCAATTATGTTGGTTTTTGCATTTCCATATAAACTTTATTATCAGTTTTTCAAAATTCACCAAGTAACTTGTGATTGCATTCAATCTATAGATCAAATGGTGAATAATTGAGATCTTAACGCTACTGAAATTTTCTATTCCTGAATATTTGGTATCTTTCTATTATTTAGAAAAGATTTCTTTGACTTATTTCGTTAGAGCTTTACACTTTTCATCAAAAATAACTTGAAAATATTTCGTTAGAGTTAAGTCTAAGGTGTTTGTTTTTCATGCTAATATAAATAATGTTCTGCTTTAGTAATATTTCAATTGTTTGTTGCTGATATCAGTAATTATTGCTGATATAGTAAATCAACTGACTTTTGTATGTCAAAATTTTATTCACAACTTTGCTATAACTGCATATTAGCACTAGGAGGTTTTTTTCCAATTGTTTGGGACTTTATAGATAGACAATCATGTCATCTGTCAGCTGTTTTATTTCTTGCTTCCCAGTCTTTACCTTTTATTTTCATGACTTGATTGTGGCATTAGCTAGAAATGATGAGTGGACATCCTTACCTCAGTTCCAATCTTAAAGGGAAAATATCCATTTTCTCACCATTAGGTATGATGTTACTGTAGGTTTCTTGTGGATATTCTTTATCAAGTTGAGTAAGTTTCTCTCTATTCCAAGTTTGCTGAGATATTTTGTTTTTAATCATATATGGGTATTGGATTTTCTCAAATGCCTTTCCTGCATCTATTTGATATACTCATGTAATTTTTCCTCTTTAGCCTGTTGATGTTATGGGTTAAATTAACTGGTGTTCAAATGCTGAAACAGCCTTGCATACCTGGAATTATGTATATTTGTTTTTAAATTTTTATTAGTTGAATTTTGTGAACTACTTTAATAATTAATGTATAAAAACTTAAATGTTTATATGGATTGTTCATTATACAGTCTGGAGTCTCTGCCCCAGATGGTTCCAGTTGAATTTAATAACGCCTTTATTTAGCAAAAAAAAAAAAAAAAATCATTGAGTATTTAAAATATGAAGCGTGATAGTAGTTACCAGTAAAGTGTTGGTAAGTAAGAAAGAGTACTGAAAACTTTTCTGGAGTTTTTATGATGTGTAGGAGAGAGAAGACGAACTAAAATTTCTACAATGCTGTGAAAGCATTTTGAATAGTACATAGGTATCTTCAGATACAAATGAGGCTCCCAGAGGTTGAGCTTAAATTGAGCCTTGAGGCATATTTCTGAGGTAAATGATATGCTATAAGGAAGAAATAAGACACAAATATTTAGATGTGATAGCATATCCCCATTTAGTAAGAACATACCTTAAAGTGTGAAAGGAGTTAAGAAAACATAAAAATGAAAAGAGATGAGAATATACTGATGGTGGAGTAATGGAACAGGTCTTAAAGATAGATTTATCTCTCTAGTTTATGAATTAGAAATTTTTTGAAAACCAAAAACAGAGCCACTAAGCATTAAGGTGGTAAGCAACATGTTCATGCATGTAATTAAGACACACTAACTTAAAAATAGACATATCCTCCAACCCAGCGATCCCATTACTGGCTATATACCCCAAATAAAACAAATTGTTCTACCAAAAAGACACATGCATGCCTATGTCCATCACAGCACCACTCATAATAGCAAAGACATGGAACCAACCTAGGTGGCCATTAATGGTGGATTTAATAAAGAAAATGTGGTTACATACATACCATAGATTACTACACAACCATAAAAAGTAATAAAGTCATGTCCTTTACAGCAACACTGATGCAGCTAAAGGCCATTATCCTAAACAAATTGATGCAGGAACAGAAAACCAAATACCACACATTCTCACTTATAAGTAGGAGCTAAATGTTGGGTACTCATGGACATAAAGATGGCAACAATAGCAGTTGGGGGCTACTAGAGTTGGGAGAGAGGGAGGAAGGCGAGAAGGGTGAAAAAAATAACTATTGGGTACTATGCTCAGTATCTGGGTGATGGCATCATTCGTACCCCAAACCTTAGCATCATGCAATATACCCAAGGAAAAAAAGTCATGTGTGCCTACTGAATCTAAAATAAAGGTTGAAAAAATTATATATATTACCTTAGAAAAAATGTACAAGATGGATTTTGATTCTTCGCCCTAGACGAATCGACACTGCTCCAAGGTACACATATGGCTTCAATAAAATCAATGGTAGATTAAATTTGGCCTCTACCTCAGTACTAGGCACTGGAAAAAAATTCAAAGTACTAATATAAATGATAATTATCTTTGAAAATTCATAATCCTTTTAAAATTAATGAATAAATATAAAAAAGTACTATATAAATACAGAGCCTGAATATGTAGAAAATAAAATAATCCAAGGTTGGTCAAAAGCACTACAGTGTGTTGGAAGATAGCAAGAGACAAAGAATAGAATACAAGAAATAAGAAAAAAGAGGGAAACCCAGAGAGTAAGATTGTCCAAACCTAAAAAACTAAATGTTTAAGATGGTGGCCCGAGGAATTCTATGTTCATTTATTTACCTATCTGTTCAATCAATCTCTAATTCAGTTAACATTTATTTTGCAAGTATCATGAAGACAGCTACTTAGTTAAGTGTTAGAAATTTAAAAATTCATAAGTACATACTTCTAAAATAAAGGTTCAGAGACAAAGCTACCAATCATTAATCAGAAAAAATATTAACACACAATGATACTCATTATAACAGCATAAATAAAGCACCAAACAGCTCCAAAGAAGAACTTGGGAAAGTTATTATACTTTATTAAGAATATCAATGGCAACTGGGTGCGTTGACTCACACTTGCAATTCCAGCACTTTGGGAGGCCACAGTGGATGAATCATGAGGTCAGGAGTTTGAGACCAGCCTGGCCAATATGGTGAAACTCCATTTCTACTAAAAACACAAAAAATTAGCTGTGCTTGGTGGTGGACACCTGTAGTTCCAGCTACTTGGGAGGATGAGGTGGGAGGATTACCTGAACCCAGGAGGCAGAGCTTACAGCGAGCCAAGATCGCACCACTGCACTCCAGCCCGGGCAACAGGGTGAGACTCCATCTAAAAAAAAAAAGTGTAAGCCAATATTGTATAATAAATATCTTTCTACATAACGACATAGCTATTTATCTATGTCTATCTATACCTTATTAGTTAGATTATCTACAAACCCTAACACAATCGGGATGCAGATTCCCTAATTTCCCTTTCCTATCTTCCTTCATTTCCATCAGGTCTATAAATGACGACATATTCAGGATGTCCCAGGAGAGAAATTAGAAGACGCAACTTATATAGAATAGTTTATATACCAACATAACTATAAGACATAATTTATTTCTAAATTTATTAGGATCAAGAATCTAGGAATTGTGTGTGGATATTCTGAAGTGACTAGATAGAGAATGAAACAATTTTCTATTAGAATAAGTATATTGGACTCGCAGAAATTTATGAATATATGTGTTAGCCTGAGAAATTAAGAGTGGTTTTAACCTCTGTTTCATTTCATGGACTTTATCTGGAAATGATTAGTGGCTCATTAAACATGAAGTTGAAATTCCGGAAATATCATAAGATATAAAGAAATATATAAAGAATCAAAATGTTGGAGTTGATGGATCATATGTGATACATTTACATTCTAACTATGTCCCTGAGAGAACCCAGAGAATACTGTTTTCTATAATATTGAAAAATACATTTATGAATAGAACTCCAATCTTGAAATTGCTTGAAACTGCCCTATTTGTTGCATAGGAAATGTTACCAGTGAAATTTATTCACTATTTTGATTCGATTGATTAATTTTTCCCTGGAATCATAAGCAAAATAATTTTATGTACCTTGATTGCATAACTGTATGTGATGAACGTCTTAGAACAATACACTCATATTGTGTCAATGTCAAATGGCTGCTTTTGATATCGTACTATATGTAAGATGTAACTGGCTGGGGAAACTATCTGAAGAATACACGGACTTCACTATATTAGTTCTAAATCCCCCCAAAATTACAAATTTTGAAACTGAGGGAATTACCATAGAATAATTTCTCAGGCCTACAGAGCTTTTTATAAATCATTTATCAACTGACCCTCCGAAGCTTCTCCTACTTGCTGGTAAATTACGGTAGAATTTTGTGTTCTCAGGAATTAGTGTTAACTCAGAGAGTGTTGCCAAACATCCTCCAAAATGTACTTTTCCCAGTGAACATTCTGAAAAGTGGTTGTAACTGTCATTAAGCAAAACCACAAGGAAATTGTGCTTATGAAGTTATCTCAGGATGCTTCCAAAATAGAACCCAGCCTCAGTTACTTTAAAGGAACTCTGTATCTGTGAACTGACTCAGGAGTGGGAATTTTATCAAGGGCCACTTAAGGGAATCTAAGTTTGTCTCTAGACTTAGAAGGTTCCCAATTATCCCCTATACCCCAGTTGAGTAGATCAAAGAAGATGTTAGTGACACTTAGTGAGTCCATGGCATAACACTATCAGTGGGCCAGCACCAAAGATTCCCAAACTTGACATTTCCATTGGTACAACTGTATTGACTGTTAGGGTAGTCAAGACAATAGCATTTTAGCAATATTTAAATCATTAAACTTTGAATACAATGGATTAGTCTGCATTATGTGGTTGGGCGTTACCCAGTAAGTTGAAAACCTTAAGAATATAAAACTGATCTCCCTGAAAGAAGATATTCTGCTATCAGACTGCCTTAGGACTTGAGGTTCTGCATTAGCTCCTGCTAGAGTTCCAGTCTGCCAGCCTACTGTTCAGATTTTGGACTTTGTATAATGCAAGCCAATTCCTTAATATAAATCTATTTAGATAGGTAGGTAGGTAGATAGATAGATAGATAGATAGATAGATAGATAGATAGATACATACATACATACATACATACATACATACATAGATACACAGATACACACATAGATACATAGATACATAGATAGATACATAGATAACCTACAGGTCATATTTGACAGGCTTCCAAATTAACTGCCTGGGAAAGGTCCTAGGATTCATGGCTTACATCCTGTCCCTGAGTAAAGAATTTTATCATGAATCCTTCAAATCTTATCGTGAGTTCCTCACAGTAGTGTTGACACTCATTAATATGTAACCTACTGACATTTAAAAAAGCAATAATTTGTTAGTGAATCATACATTTTTGTTCATTTGTTTTTGAATTATGAAATTTTACTGATTGACTTGCATGAGAACATTTCATTTTAGCCTGCATGTTGTAATCCATAGCCAATAATTATAACCTCTGCATCATACCCCCCCAAAAAAGGACAACTCCAATATGAGGAATCCCCTTTCCTTTTTCTAAGCTTTTTAAATAAAAGCATTCCAACTTGTAACAGACTTTGAAACATGACAAACTTTGTTGGTGTGTTTTCTTTGGTCAGTCCCCCTATGGCTTCCAATAAACTTTTATCAACATATGAATATGTGTGATATGTGTGTGTTTCTATCTATTCTCCTATTGGTTCTCTTTTTTTCTGGGCGATCCTGATTGGTCCAGTCTAATCATAAAAGCTCCTAATAACAGAGGTCTTTCTCCAGCTGTTGGCAAAGGAGATGAACAAAAGTGGAGGTCAAAAAGATTTAAAGTGTGAGAAGGACTTGATCCACTCCTGCTGGCTTTAAAGAAATACGAGAAAACTATGAGCAATAAAATATGACAAGGCTTTAAAAATTGCCAACAATTTATTTCTCATAAATTTAAAAAATGTAATACAGGAGGTAATCCAGATATCACAGTAAAATGTCTACAGTTCCAATTGTCTGAGATGTATTGAGGTACAACACATATTCCAATAAGGAGAGCTAAATTGATTAGGTCATAGCCTTATTTACACAAAGTGGAATTTGACTCATTGAAGACAAAGTTATAGCTTTGTGAGAATCCTGTCTCTCAAGCTTGGGATGCTGTCCTATGGGGTAAAATATACATTTTGAATGAGTCACCTTTATATTGTTCCAAATATCCCAAAAGTAGGATATTAAGATATTAATATCAAAATATATGCAGGAGTAGAACAATTCACTAATATATACTAAAGGTCTACTTGCAAATATTTGATTGCAATACCTGCAATTTTTCAGTTCCTTTCGCTGAAAAATTGTACTACTGTTCCATTTAGAAAGATGTAGAATAGCCCAACACACCAATTTTAGTTATCGTTCAAATAAGGAAAACAGGAAATGTATTATTATTTTAGCTGGGTACATGGATTCTTATTATCAAGAGGAAACAGCATTATAATCACCTAGTATATTCACTGAAGCTGATACCTGGAACTCAAGTGATCCTCTGGGCTATATCATCACACTGTGTATCTATTAGTAAAATTAATAGAAAATTACACTTCAAACATATTGGCATGACTACAAAAACTCATGAGTTTTAGCCCAACAAGTGGAGGACCCTGACCCTTGGGGATGCTGAATAAAGACAAGGATAAATGGAGGCATAGTGTAAGGAGGAAATTATGAATATAAATTATTGCTATGAGGCTTATTCAAGAAACAAAAATGTAGGAGCTAGTTTATAATATTATTTTATGTATTATGCACATATTTGTATTTATTTACCAAATTTCTTCTTCCCTCTCTTTTTCCTCTATAATTTTATTCAAGGTTTGCAGGTTGTTATTAAAATAATTCTTTCTACTTTACAGTGTTACAGAATTGTGACTGAACATGGGGAGGAATGAACATTAACTAGAGACAAAGATAGTGACCATTGCAATATTATCTCTTTAATTTAAGAAGAAGTGCAAGTACATTTCATTTTTATGAAGGAAAATTATATTATGTTAGGCAAGAACATATATTTATTGCTATTATCATTTTTTGTATGATTGATTATATCCATGGATGTTGAGTATTCAAAGAGGTAGAGTTGAGTTTTCGCAGAAGTAAAGTGTATTCTACGGATTGTTTACTCAATATCTATTCCATTGCCCTTCAACCTTGTCTTCCAGGGAAGTCGTATTTCTCAGGTTCTCTTGCGACTAAGGATGTAGATGTGGACTAAGCCAAGCAGTAGTCCCAACATAAAATGTGAAATAAAGAAATTAGCAACTTGGAACACTGGTTGGGAATTTGGAGATGTATATTTCTTTTAAGCATATTGTTAGAGCTATTTGTGTCCTCTGAGTCAATTCTGGTGAAGGGTGAATGTTTGGTCTATACTATCTTATGTTCCGGAAGGAATAGTGTGGCAATAGTGGGTTTTCTTTCAGTAGAGTCTTGTGGGATGGAAGAGTATTTTCCTTAGCTGTACTTGCATTGACACTGTAGAATTGATATCTGATTTTCTATTCATAGGATACTTAAACTAATTGCATGCTTTCTGCTAAATCTATTATCTGGGTTATCTGGAACCCAGAATCTAAACATCATATGGTGAAAAGATTTTCTATAATAATAATAATAAAAATTCTCATTCCAGAAACATTAAAGGGTGAAGAGACTTTCAGAATAATTGTGATTCATGCATACTTTCCTCTTTTTGTTGACTTACAAATTTATTTATCTTCATGCAACCCTTTAGTGTTTCCCATGAATTAAATTCACCTGTCAGCCAATTTCCAAAAAGCAATCACATAGCAGCAATTCATTTTTACCATTGGATTCAGGCCATAGAGTAATCACAGGAGTAATTTCTTTCATTTTTCTAAACAATTATAGCGGTTCTTGCTAGAACTGTTACAGTTAAAGGTCACTCGTTATTTGTTACAATGTTTCTCTTTCAGAGGTATATTTCCCAGTCATTTTAATTCACTTGAAATTTACAACTGATAGATATGTCTGGGTATGTGGTTTTATTGAAAAATTACACAAATATATTTTCATAGGATGTAAAAAAAATCTGTTCTGAAGAATAGCATTTAGTACATATCAGTTCATGAGAATTTGTGCTTTTTTGTATTTGAAAACTATATATTGTAATGAAAAGTAAGTAAAAATGCAGTTCTACTGATTTTAAGTAAA